>NW_019173055.1:0-188824 GCF_001831195.1 Colletotrichum orchidophilum
CTTCGTCGGCGGGGAACATCCCCTGGGTCCTGAACGGGAGAGGGAATACGAACCAGAGATGGAGACGGAGCCGCTCGCGGTCCAGACCTCGTAACCTACCTACCTACGTAGTGCGCACCACGTGCGGACACGTCCAAGTATATATATACACATATACACCGACAAAGTCTACACCAAGCCATGTGTTCCGGTCCCCCAGGTCCCTGATCCAATACGCCCAAAGGCTGGCTCCTGTATGTGTAAAATGCAAGTCCAGTGAATCACAACAATACATCTTGACTGCCGCCGCTCTACGCCCACTTGTTCTTCTTCTTGAACCACTTGAGTGTCTCCAGCGCCGCCTGCACACGCATGCCCAGTCTAGCGTCAAACACAAACGCCTCCCACGCGACAACCTTGTCGAGCCACTCCTGGCACTCGTCCACCTTCTTCTTGCGGTAGTCCGCCACAGCCTTAGCCTGGCCCTCGGCGTCCGAGGGCTCGTCTGCCGCAACCTGGCGCTTCTCCGGCTGGCAGCACTCGAACCAAGCCACGACTGCCATCTCGTAGTGCGCCGTCGGCAGGGGGTACTCATCCTTTGTAGAGCCCTTGAACGCCGCCCTGTGTGTCTTTGTTAGTATTCGTCTCACATATTCCAGTCTCAGCCTTTGGAACGTACCTGTCTGCATTGAGGACCTCTGTCTGCAGAATTGCCCTAGCATCCTCGAAGCGCCCCAGGCTCCTATAGATAGCCGCGAGGCAAGTCGACCGGATGGAAGCCTCGTCGGGAGTCTTCTTCACCTTCTCCAGGGCCTCGGCTGGAAGAGTGCACCGCTCCCATCTCAAGCTTTTGACCGACATGTGCAGCTCCTCGTCATTCATCCTCCTCGTCCCGTTCCATAAGCCCACCATCTCCTGCGCGGGACTAACGGCGACGGCGTCCGCCAGATCGACCTTCAACTCCTTTGCGCGCTCCTCCCACTTTTGAATCTTGCGCGTGATGAACGTGTCAAACGGTAACTGGCGCGCCATAAACTTCTTCTTCCCCGCCGTCGTCGGCGCCTTGCGAAACAGCTCCTCGGCCTTCTTCTTCCTCCGCCGCATCTCGACCTCATCTTTCTTCTCGGCGTGGAACGCGTCGCGGTACAGCTCCAGCTCGGCGCACCCGGCCATGTAGTTGTACAGCGTGTGGCTCCAGTCGTTGAGCTCGAGGCAGCGGAGGAACGTCTTCTGCATGAGTTCCCAGTCTTGGTGCGACATGGCGGCCAGAGCGAGCTCAAAGGCGTTGAGGGCGGTCACCTGGCGCATCTTGGACTCCTGCCCCGTCGTCAGGAGCTTGATGGCGTCCGCGAGCCGGCGCTGCTGGGCCAGGACGCGGGATTCCTCCACGCGCCATAGGCGTGAGTCCGGGTAACGCGTCCGCATGGAGGCCAGAAGGGCCTCACACTTTTGCGCGGGGTACCCCACCATCTCAGCGTTGGCGTCAAAGTCCCGTTCCGCGGGTACGATATCCGCCTGGCCCAGAATTCCATTGTAGTATCCCAACAGGATCAGACCAGATACCGCGCCGTTGAGGTTGTCAAACTGTGTGCTCTTCCAGAGCATGCGCACGCCGCGCTCACGGTCGCCTCTGAAGCCCACAACGTACAGCAGGCGGGAGAAGGCGGGCGGGACCATGCTGAGCATGAAGAGCAGCATACCGAAGCACATGTTGGCACCGCTGTGGATGAAGGCGTCAACGGGGTTCGAGAAGACGCCAGAGTCCGTGTCCGAGTCATCGGCCATTTGCGAAGAGACCTGGAGAGGGGCGAGCTTCGCGTCGCCGGAGGGTGTTGATGTGCCGGAATCCAGACTCAGCGCCGCCAGATCCTGGGCCGGCGGTGCGTCCGTCGCTGGACCGTTTGCCTTCTTCTCCGCCGGCGTCACGGCACCCGACTTGGGAACCTCGCTGGCGTCCACAAAGTCAATGTCGCTGTCATCGTTCCGGTCCAGGTCGGCAAACTCTTCGTCGTCAAAGCTCCCGGGCATTTTCTCCTCGCTCATCCGTTGCCGCAGGGGCGGCGGGTCAGCCTTGTTCCTTTCCTTGTCCAACGCCTTGGCCTCCTGCATCATGATGCTGTCAAGGGTGACAAACGCCTTGCGAAGCTTGTAGAAACCCTTGAGAGCCTCCGTCAGACTCTCGTGCAACACGGCAACGACGGCCGCCATGAGCTGAGACTCGGCATGGATGAGCAAGAACTCGGTCCCGGGCGCGTAAATCCTGCTGCTCGTGGCGTCTCGTTCGGCCTTTTTATAGTCCGCCCAGGCCTTGGCCTCCGTGTCGGCCAGCCGTTTTGAAGCCTCGTTCATGACCTCCTTCTCGAACCCAAGCACGGAGCGGAGAAATGTCGTCATGGCCAGGCCCAACTGGTGAAAGGCCGAGTCGCCCTTGCGCAAACGCTCCTCGGCACCATCAATGTCGTCGTTCATGATGAAGGCGGCAGCCGCCATGGCCCCTTCGATATCGGCCATTTCCTTGGCGGAAAGCTCCTTGGAGGACAGGTTGATCGACGACGCGGCCGGGCTCGCATTGCTGCTCACCTTGCCCGCTGAACGGAACCATGAGCCCAGTCGACTCATAATGAAAGGTGATGAGGCTGAAAGGGAATTCGTTGTAGACTGCAACGTGGCCAATGACAAGAAGAAGGAGAAACAAAAACCACGAGACGGGCCTGCTTTTCAGACTGAGTCGGGACCTCGGGAGACGACGAGGATGAGTGGAAACCGGAATTGCTCCGGCGAGTCGCTGACAGAGAGAGAGACAGTCGCGGCTGGCCGTGGATCCCAGCGACGGACTTTGGCG
Source organism: Colletotrichum orchidophilum (assembly GCF_001831195.1). Classification (NCBI taxonomy): domain Eukaryota; kingdom Fungi; phylum Ascomycota; class Sordariomycetes; order Glomerellales; family Glomerellaceae; genus Colletotrichum; species Colletotrichum orchidophilum. The sequence goes on from NW_019173055.1 coordinate 2,822, forward strand.
CTGAAACACGGGCTCGATAATCCGAATCTGGAATGCCGATTGGCGAAAGGGATGACGTCTTTGACCAATTGGCCGCTTCGTGTGAGTGACTGATTGATTGTATGTGTTTGTGGACCTTGCGCTTGTCCGGAGCTTTGATGGGAGCTTTGATTTCGTCTGTTTGTTGTGGTAACTGGAGCTTGCTGGGGATAAAAATGGACACAAGGGTGCCCGATAAATGGCGCTGGATAGAGATGGGGACAAGGACGCGCAAGGTTAAACAGTCAGAGCCGAAAGCGGTCGTAAGCCGTGCTCTGTGAGCTTGGTGCTGGTGGGCCTGCTGTGCTATGAAAGAGAAGCTCTCGGAGTCAGAAGATTTTGGAGATGCCCGTATCTCCTCGGTATCATGAGGTAAAAGCAAGGCTGGGCGAGCGCTTGTTGATGATGACTAGGTTGAGGTGACTGCTGACGGTAGTGGAGAGGTTAGAAAGGCTGGCTTAAGAATGTTGACAGCATGAGGTAGGAAAAGGGAGTAAGTAAGCCCAGGCAAGGTATGGTCGAGTACTCCGTACACGAAGGAACAGGGTAAGGTGAGCGACGACGAATGGGCGCAGCTCAGCAGTTGAACAGGTCAGGGGTGCACGTACAGGAACCAGTGAACAGTACGTAAAGCAGCTCCAAAAAGAAGCGGCGTCAGATGGGCCACGAGTTCGCAACGGCCGTCATTGAAAGACTAGAGAAGGATGGCCAGGGGTGTTTTCACAAAGTGGGTGGGTGCTGTGTGGTACGTGTGCGGTGAGCGTTGCTTTGCCGTACATTTATTTCATGGAGAACATGCAAATACACGTATCCCGGGGCTTCAGGGCATGAAGAGGGAAAGTCACAGAGGGACGGCCGAGCCTAAGGTGATTGTACTTCGATGTCGAGTGGCGCGGGGAGGGAGGTTCTGGCGGGGGCCCGGCCGAGGGAATTGACTCGGATGGGTTCCTAGAGCTGGAGCTAAGGGTTTCTCGTTCATGCACCGGCGAGTCCACTGGCCGAGAATTGGGACGGGGTTATGATGGATAGGACGAGATGGGATGGTGCTGATGAGAATGTGTGTGTATGTTGCTCTGCGTATACATTGAGTGTATGGATATCCTATAGAGAGGATGACGGTATGGCGATACCGCAGGAAGACACGGCTACATCGGCCGGAGTAATATTGTCTTAAAGAGAAGCGCAGCTGTAATCCAGTAACGTACCCGTAGTAGTTACGTGAGCTCTCCATAAAGGCTCACTTGGTGAGATGGGTAGTGTCTTTACGAGAGTTGAGTGATGAATCACAGCTTTCCTCCGCCGCTCTGGACCACTTTGCCAAGGAAAGTCCGCTAACGAAAACCAGAGAGACTGATAGACTGAGCAGAATGAAAAATTACGACCTGTGCAGGAGTAGCGTCGTATTCCGGGCTTCTGAGTGGTGGCTGAGCCTGCCGCATCCGCATCCGCATTCGCACTTCGGGTGTCCTTGATCCATCGGCCCAAGGTATCCATGGATACTGCGGATAATTGATTGTCACTGAATCAGCGCTGCTGTGGTCAGTGGGGGATGAGCCCGGGGTTATCGGGTCTCTCGGTTGCTGTCAATCCCCGAGTTGTATCGGGGGTGCGTGCCTTTGCTCCCTCCGCTCCGGTCTTTGTTTAGCCATCTTATCACAGAGCACTTTGAATGAATTTCCGCACCCTAACATGAAAATGGGCCAGCCTACGCCGTACGGTAGATTAGATTCCTATCGTCATGAAGGGCTGGCCGCAGGCGCAACAGGAAGACGCCGGGAAGCCTGACGATACACTACACATGCGTTATCTGAATCTGGAGTCTGGACTGGCTCCATTTGCATGCCGCGCGGGAAGCGATGATTCAAAGTCCCCGAGACTCTCTACTCGACTCGATCCCGCGAGACGCCATTGCTAAGCAGCCTAGGGCCTGGGCATCGCAGAGGTCCGGACCCAAGCACCCAAGATACCCTGGCCAAGAGATCATCCGCTACTGCATCTTGCATTGCGGCGGCGTTTCCCTTGGTCCCTCTCCGGCCATCTGGTCAGCATAAGACCAGCTAGGAGGTAATTAGGGGACACATGGCAGAAAGTCACATGTCCAACGTTTGCCATCTTGTTGCCAGAAGGAAGAGCAATGTTGTTGTCGACCGGGTGACCTTGTTGAGAGTGCGATAAATCAAAAACGTCCGTGGTACTCGCGAGAAAGGCACGAAGACCTTGGCACTACGATATCGTTGTGAGTCGACTGGCGGAAGTTTCCTTCGTCTCAACTCCCCAGACAAGCGTCCCGATGCAAAGATCCGAGATGCTGAGTTCTTACCGCTTCAGGATATGCACAACGTACCTAGCTGGTCTCGTCCGTTGGTCCCCAGCCACGTCGGTGCCTCGGTCGCAAGCACGCCGCCCAACCCACACAGAAGCGGGCTCGCGCGCCCAGTCCCCCCAATCCCCAATCTGAACGAGTTGCTGCGTAAATTGGCAGCCGCCCCCAAGATGCACCATGGTGAGAGAGACACGGAGAGATTGGAGAGAGAGAGAGGCGTCTAGATCTACAGTCGGTCTTGGCGGCACTGACTGACGCCAACCTTGTGCACGAGCATCATGCCTCGTACTAATTAGCTTACTTCTGGAGACTTGATTGACAGTGTCAGAGGACGGGCCCCGGATCTGGCTTAGTCTGAGTAATTTTTGTCGGTGTTGCCTCAATGACTACCTTCGCTGGGTCTCATAGATTGAGAAGTGGTGGAAGTAGAGCTTAACAGAACCTGTGACATCTAGATAGATGCGTGATGGTAAAGAATCGCTTGCTTGTCTACAGGCTATTAGTGTAAATATTTATACTACCTGACCCAAGTGGTCTGTGGGTGCAATCCAGACTCTGGACACTTCAATTATTATTGTTTGCTGTGAGGAGACCATGAGGCTCGCTTAGGATAGACGACAATATCTGCAATCAGCCCGAAGAATATGATGGAAACAAAGGATGATGGCCTCGAAACGACTTATAAGTGACTCTGTCTAACGTCAATCGCCCTCTTGTGTCTTGGGTAGGTATATGAATTGCCCAAGTAAATGACTCTTCCTTAGCACTGCCCTGTGACGCTCCGACCCGACTGCCCTGCTGTCTCTGACCTCACCCCACCACGCCTTTGAAGCAGCTACCCCGCCATCGGCCGAGACGTCAAGCTGACTAGGTACCATGCTCTTACTCTCCTCCCACACTACCGTAGAACACCACTGCCAATCTGGAAACTGCATCGTCACCAACTTCTTGACCAACCTCGACACCCTTTCTGCTACTTGTGCTCCCAACATCCAAGAAACGGGATTGTCTGCAAATCTTCCAGGGCAGTACTCCTCCACCCGACGACATCAGCCAATAGCTATTTGACCCTCAAACGCCCCACCACCCAGCTGCCGTTGGAGAGCTTCCAACCTTGAGTGACCGGCTCCCACCCACTCGGCAAAGCTCACCGACCTGGTGCTTAACTCTGCTCCTGCATCAATGCTCTAGAATATACACCAACACCACGAAGCGCCGCCCATCATGTCGAGCAAACGTATTGCAAAGGTACGCCATATTTCTCCCCAACGCTCAATCCCCAAAGATCATCATCCCTTAACAAAACGCCCACCCCCAGGAACTGACCGAGGTCACCACCACCCCTCCCACGGGCATGACTATCGCCCTCGCCCGCGACTCAGACCTCCACGCCTGGCACGTCTCCCTCACCGGCCCCGAAAACACCCCCTACGCAGGCGGCACCTTTGCCGTCCTCGTCGACCTGCCAAAGGACTACCCCTTCAAGGCCCCCGTCGTCAAATTCGCCACCCGCATCTACCACCCAAACATTACAAACGACGCCAGCGGCAACATCTGCCTCGGCATGCTCAAGTCCGAAAACTGGAAGCCCGCCACCAAGCTCGCTGCCGTCCTCGAGGCCGTCCGCTCCCTCCTCATCGAGCCCCTACCCGACGACCCCCTCGAGGCCCGCATCGCCGACGAGTTCAAGAATAACCGCGTTGAGTTTGACAAGAACGCCAAGCAATACGTCACGCGCTACGCAAAGGGCCCCGCTAGCTTTACTGCCTCTGATACGCATGCCAAATGAAGCGAGCATGGCCAGCGTGAAACGTTGTAACAGTGTGAATCATAAACTGCAGCGTAACGGAAGAGGGTGACGAAACAAGAACGGAACGCGATACGACACAACGTCGAGATGGCTAAGGAATTCCGGACATACCTTGAGCGATTTGAGCAAGACTACAAAAGAGGTGGAAAAAAAAAAACGATGGCGTTGACCATCTCGGACACTGAGCATTAGCGGCGTTTGGGAGATGGGAGTTCAGTTTCTCTATGCTTTAACGGGCTGGATCAGTTTTTCAAACATTCAGACAACATGAGCAGAGCTTCGACAACCAGTGGTCGGTCCTTTGCGTGGATCAAAAGGCTGCGTTGTCCCATAGCGCTAGAGAGGGAGCACGTAGAACATTGGCCTTTTGGAGCGAGCCTCATCCGGGACGGCGTCCATACTAAATTGTTACAGAATGCCAAAAACATGTCGCTTTTCAGCACTCTTGTGACGACGCCGAAACAAACTGGACACCCAATACCTTACTCATTGCGTCTCGCGCGGGAAGGGAGCGCACTCATAATGAATATTCACAGGATAGCAATGCACAAAGAAAAGCTTGAGCATTGTGTGATGCTACTAGACATGGTATCTACAACTTGATGAGACTGTGCTTGTCCCGTTCGAACACTCCCTCCACATATGTTCTATGCTGAACCAAAAATCCAATATGCTAGGGGTGTGACCGCGCTGCCCTCTTCTAGAATGATATCCGTTTTCGCTTCCCAATGGTCCCGCATGCCATTAGTCATTAACCTTAAAATGCAAGTATTCCCTCAAACGCCGTGGCTTAATGCATGCATGCAACTTTTGTTCCTCCTCTGCGATGGGCTCACGATACCTCTGCTGATCTACCAAGCCTCCTGCGTCCAAAGAGGGTGCCTTTCCTACGGAACTCTCCTTCGGCCTCGGTAGCGTTGGCACTGTCCACGGCGCCTGCGTACGTGGCGGCTCTCTGGTGCTCTGTTTGGACTTTGACACGTCTTTCTTCCCGCTGGGTATCGATCGTGTCTTGACTGAGATGTCCAAACCCGTTGCGACGCTTGAAACAAGCCTCCATAAGAGTATTGGCGTCTAGCAGCTTGCGAGGCATTGCCTGGATCACGGAAAACATTTCCATGGGGTCCGTGACAGATCGAACCTCGTTTTCTCCAAGCTTGAAGATGGCTAAGGCAATGCGAAATAGAGTCTTGGACCCCTCATAGAAGATGACGTCCCAAACCCGCAACGTGCTCTCAATAGGAAGAGTGCCGATAAAACAGCTCATGAACCACGCCGTCATACAAAGTGTAATGGGCGGCAGACGGTTGGACGAGATGCTAGGCTGGTTCTTTCTCCTCACCCTCGGTTTTTTCACCGGCTTCGCCGGTCGTGCCGCGTTCGGGTCGCCTTCCATATCATCGCCAATCTTGGCCCAGACAGCAGGCATGGACTCCCTAATAGCGTTCATCAAGACACCAAGGTCCACCTTGGAGCCTTCGAGGCTCATCTCGTGGGTGCCGGGCAAGTACAGCCGGGTGATGACGTTCAACAGCCAGAAGGCCTTTTCTTCCGAGTCCATAAATAGAAGGAGCAGGCCGGCCAGGAAGTTGAGACTTTGACAGTATCCGATACGTGGGTTGTAAATGGCAAAAGCGCGCAATACTCGTCTGAGAGAAGAGATGATGACTGGCTCATTTTTGGCTCCATTCTCAGATTCGTCCGTTGGCTCGCCGTCTCGCAATGGTTCCGTGTTTGGCTTCGACGCCATGCTTGCAGGCTTGAACTTCACGTTGTCCGGGAATGTCCGGTGAAGATCTCGCTCAATCGCCTCAATATCAATGTCTTTAGCCTTCTTCTTCACCAGGGTTTCATAGAGACCCGAGTGCTTTGCCAAGATGGCAGGGCCTCCCGCGTAGTAAAACCAGGCAGCCCCTCTCCACTCAGGCGGAATGCCTTTCCGCACGAACCGTTTTGCCTTCGCGCTATGGGGAGGGAATCGTTCAGGTTGATTCGTCATGAGTCCGCTCTCCTTCATGAATGCGGTCCACTTCTTGCGCCGTCGGTCGAGGTATTCGGAATAACCCTTGTCCCAGGCGTCGTACTGCTGCCTGTTGATATGCTGGTTGGCCTTTTTGAACCCGTATCGGTCCCGTGCGCCCGGTTCCTCAGTTTCAACCGGCTCTGGATCCACGGCCGTTCGCGTAGAGGAGGCTGAAGGGCTGCTCATCTGCGGGGACGTGGCTGGTGTGTCACTCTGGAGAGATTTCGCAGAGTCTCGCTTCTCATTAGTATCTTTGTCGTCGTCGTTTCGATCGTAGTCAGTCAAGCCGAGCTCCTTCGGCAAAGAGGCTGGGTATCCTGGTACCCTGAACATCTCGGTGGATTCACGAACGATGGTATCCGAAGCCGGAACAGCCAGCGAGGTGGCGGGTACAACCAAGGGTTGGCTCAGTGCCTCCAGCATTCTCGTGTTCCTCCTATTGATCTCCGCCGCTGGAACTGGACGCACATCGTCATCGTCGTCGTGGTCCTCGGGGCTCGAGTCGTCCCGGAAGCCCTTTTCGTACATTCCCATAACGTCGTCGACACTAAGCTCCTCCCCGTTAGCGTACAGCGATGGGATCGAGCTATTCTTGGTGAGAACACTGCTTCTTTCCGTCACGTACGTTCCCTGTGCACTCGACGCAGTCATCTGGGATCGGTAACTAGATCTCATCTCGTCTTCCCCACTCATCCACGGCGCCTCCTTCGCGTACGTAGATAGACCAGAGCTCGAGCTGTCGATGCGGCCATATGCCATCGGAGGACGGGTGAGGCCTGACGGAGGCGGGGCACTTCGTAAACGAGAGGGGGCGCGAGGCTCGTAGAGGTCACCTCCCGAAGCTGGGAGCGAGGCAAACGTTGAAGCCGACCTCGCAGATGATCCGGACTGGCCCCGTGGTCGCGGCCATGCTTGATGGTGCGAATTGGGGTCAGAACGGGGCTCTGAAGACGGGTAGTTGGCTCGAGGTCGGTATGAATCTTGTGTCGGCTGCTTGATGCTGGGCCTTCTCGGGCGAGAGAAATTGTCTACCTGCATGGTGTCGATCGAGGAACGGTCGTCTTCGTCGTACGGGATCGGAGATCTGATCGAGCGAGCGGCTCTGCTTGTCCATTCGTCGGCACTCAAGTCGTCGTCGAGGTCATGACCCGGCCTCGGTGCCAGCGAGGGGAACGTAGGGGAGGAGGGGTAGTGCTGGGCAGAATCATAGGCAGGACGTCGAGGGGATAGTGGCTGCGGTTGGGGGTTTGTCGAGTTTTGTTGCATTCCAAAATTGGTCGAGGTCTTGGAGAGTGAGTCCCAGCGTGGAGGCGATGTGGGCAAGGGATGTGCCTGTGTTGGTGGATAGGCTGTCGGGAAGTCGGAGTCGGGACGCTCTGGAACGTCTGAAGTTGAGTTGGGTTTCGGATGGGTCCGCCTTGAAGCATAAATACCGAATTGGCGATGCTTCATGCTATTCTGACGGTGGACAGTAGGGTCCTGGTCCGCCATGGCTCCCGGGGTGATCTGGGCGTCGGGATGGCCAGAGTCCGCTGCCACGGCCATGAGGGTCATCTTGGCTGACTCCCCCCGGCCGTCGTGTAGCAATGGCGAGTTCTCCTGGAGCAATTGGGTTTGCGCACAACGCGTGGAAATTGCAAATGATGATATTGTTTCGCAGGTCTGTTGTCGATAAAGCAGTAATGGGTTGTGGCTGGTATCACGACAGGGCGGTCAAGTGTCTGCAATGATTGTGCAGGTTGATTGTGGTAGGGTAGTCAAAAGCGTTCCTGACGATACCATTGCGGCACATGCATAAACCTTGCGTTTGGAAGCAACCCACTTTGAATAGTCTCAGCAACTCGCGACGGGTATTGGCCGGGCGGGGCTGGATCAATGGGCGATCGCTGCTGATGGCCGGGATATGGCGGGATGAAGAACGGTCGGTGCGAAAATGGTGCAGAAAAAAGGTGGCTTTCAGGACGAGTCGAGCAAGGAACGGCAAGTTTCCAGCATCACAGGGCGTACAAGACGAGGTGATACCCTGAGTACAGTTCATGCGCATGCGCATGCAAACCGGGGGCTGGATGTAAGGGGTGAAGTTGGAATCAGAGATGTACCCAACGGCTGAGTTAAGGAGCGTCGTTTGAGCTGGGAGATGGTAGGCCGGGACTTGCGAAGCAAAAAACGCAGAAAGCCGGAGACGAGCCGCTCAGGCAGGTACGGACATAAATGCAGATGCAGGAGAGTGTCGTCGTCGTCGGCAGAGTGAGGAGAAAGCAAGGGAGCGGTATCCGGCTGGTGCGGTATGCTGGCAGGCTGAGTGGTATTGTGGTGTTGTGGCAGGTCTCCAGTCCTTCTCTGGAGTCCCCAGTCGTTCAGAGGTATTGGATTGGATTGGATTGGACGAAAGGATGGTGGTTGGCGGTTGGCGGAAGTGTTTGAGGGGGGGACCTGAATCTCCTTTGGGGGCAGATGCCTGTTGTCGCAGACGAAGATGCTAAAACTGAAGCGAGCGTTTGGACCCAGACCGGGGCGTCGTCATTGGCTCAAGCGCAAGGCAAGGCGGGAAAACAAGAAAAAGAAAAACAGAAAGAGACAAGTCGAAGGTCGAGAAGCGATGGCGGGAATCCTCAAGGGTTCCAGTCCCCAAGTCCCAAAGGCGTCGTCTAAACCTTTCTGTTTTGGTGGCACGGAAAGTATGAGGGCGGGTTGGGGGTTCGTGGCGGCGCCAAGTTTGAAGTGTTTCGGAGACGAAAGGGCGATTGACTCGTGCGTCAGATTTTGGGCAACGCTGCCACGAGGCAGAAGCAAAGAAAGGCGACGACCGGGTATCGGAAACGGCTGGTGATTGGCTACTCTCTGGCAGACGGATCGCCTCAGTGACGTACAGTCAGAGTGCTAGTACCGAGAGTGGTCGACCGATGGAACAAATAGCAAAAGGTGCTGTATAGACAGGAAAGGAAGTCCAAGACAAGTCCCAGTTGAACCGTGAACGAACGGAGGGGATGAGAAGAAAAGAGGAAGGGGAAAAGGAAAAGATTGGAGTATTCGGGCGAATTGCGCCAACGAGAAGCGCGATGTCGGATGCCGGGGGAAAAACAGTAGACAAGTAGCAGGAAGGGATCAAGGAACAACGAGGGCTGCGTTGGAGGGAAAGAGCCGCCGAAAACAACGACGAGGAAGCTGCACTGTTGATGGATAAGAAAGAGAGAGGAGGGAGCGATCGAATGATGCCAGTGCCCAGTGCCAGTGCTAGTGCCAGAGCGGACGCAGGTCGCAGGTGCAGCAGGCAGGGGCAGGTCGCAGGTGCAGGAAGGTGCAGGAAATAGAGAGTGACGGCGGAAGGGACGAGCCACGAAAATGAGGACAATGACAACGACGGTCAAGAACACTGGAAGGAAGGAAGGAGAAGGAGCTGAGTGGACTGAATAAGATGAGGAGATTGGATAGACTCGGATCGTCCTCGCTGTCTCCATGCTCTCTCGCTTCTTCTTCGCCTGACGTGGTCACTCCCTCGAAGCAAGGTGAGGAAGGGTCCGAAGGGACGGTATCCGTAACGTATGGAAATTCAATATCCGTATGCTCATCCAATAATCCAAGTCTTTTTTTTTTTTTTTTTTTTGATGAAGCGGACGGTCCACCAGAAAATATGCCAAGGCAATTTGGTTATCAAATTCAAACCTTCCGGTTATGATGGTGAGCAGACACCACTGCAATCTCTGTACCTTACGGATACTTCGTATACTGACCGTGCCTGCCACAACTGCGTCCATCCATCCACAGCAAGGACTGGATACTTCATACGGATACATTTTACGGATTGCTTGCGGGAACGGACACTGAGAGACGCCGCCAACGCCGAACCTAGAATGGACTCCATGGAGTCTGGCAGACCTCCTCCTCCTCCCTCTACCGAAGCCGAGACTAAGACCAAAAACAAAACCAAAATCAAAGAAATCAACGGCCATCCGCCAACCTAAATCCCATTCCGAAAAGGAAGAAAGCCGCGCTTCGCAGATTGTTTAAAACGGTGAGAGACGGGAGTCGGTCAGAGCCGGTGCCAGCGCCATCCCGCCGCCCATCGTGGACTCTTGAATGAGTCTCCCCGGCGTCGTAACATCTCCCAAGCTTACAGGCTCACAGGCTCACTCAGATACTGCAAGTCGGCGAGCACAGGCACATTTAATGTGAAAAATCTCATCAATCCGATTCACCACTCCATCCATATCGTCACCAAATTTCGCACACCTGCTGCTAAGGACCAAGGTGCCATCCTTCCCCGCAGTCACTCGTCAATCATCTCTCAGTATTCCACCCAGGCCCGGTCAAGTCGGTCAGCGCTTGTTTCCAAGGCCCCATGTCACCCGTGTCGCCCTTGTCCTCGGTCCTCTTCTTCCTGGTCAGGTCCCCGTTTCTTCCTTCGAGAAGCAGAACCCATAAACTCAGTATGTGGCCCATCGACAAGAGTACTTGCAATTGCTAGCAAATCCACGCTCTGGCATGTGTACCGTCGTCTCATGTTTCTTTGAGCGGGTTTCCCGCCTCCCTTGCATCACCTGGGCCCAGTAACTGTACAACACCCTTGGTATTATTGCAACGCCCTGACCATTTCCCTACCTGGTTGTGCATCCGGAACGTCCAACAATATTTCGACATGACACCCACTCACGAGCTGGCAAGAAGGGCAAAAATGACAGATGAGGTGGTCGGGCACAGCTCTGTACAGGGCAACGAGTTCCCTAGGTGAGAACCCGGACAGCGGGCGACTTCGACAATCACACTCATCGTATCGTGTCGCACCGCGCCCCCCTCGTCCACGGCCCACGGGTAATCGAGGAACAAGGACCGGCAGTATGAACCCCTTGATATCTCACAAGATGCAAAGGAGACACAAAGGTCAGAGACACGAGGCCTGTGGCCCGGAAGCGAGCCCGCTACTGACCGTCCACCTTCAACACCAGCGACCACTGCAACCTCCCGATATCAGACGCAACCACTTGCAGGGGGCTCAAGCAGCGCCGTTGCTTGCAGGGGCCAGCAAACAAGGCCTGCCTCCAGTCCGGCACCGGCGGCCCTTCCCACTGGAACAGCTTGGGGCCGACCCTCCTCTACCTTAGGCTTGCTGGCCACTCTACTTCGCGGGAAGAGGGTTTGCTAGTGCCCCTGGTGCCTGAAGCTATTCCCAATCGAGTATTCATCATCCACTGCCCAATCACCTTACAATTTCCCGGACAAGGGCCTGATTCCGATCCTCAGATTCCTCACTGGTCAAGCCTCCCTTTTCGGGCTGTCTCCCAGAGAAAATCTGCACCTCCATTGTCATTTTCAGCTTGTTGATTCGTTTACATCCTACTCATCAGGTGGGAGAAATTCTTTTTTCCTCTTGTCTTTTTTTTCTTCGTGCTTTGGACCCAGTTTCCGCCGTTGATAGGGACTTTTCTCCCCTCTTTCCTCTATTATTCTCCTCTTCGGTTATTTTTCCCTTCCCTTTTTCTGAGGAACTTTATTCTGCTCCTCCTTTCCGTCTGGAGATACTTGCCTTTTGTCGTCCACTTATGGAATATGGATCGACTAAACGGTCATGAACTTCTTCTTTTCCCACCAACGAAATAACATTGGCTTTGATTTGGTTTTCTTTCCATACCCCATTGGAGGATTTGAGAACCGATGTCATATCAGTAAATCGTGTATTCGTACTCCAAAGCTACAAAAGTACCCAGACCACAAAGCCTTCAGCCCTTCGCCGCTAAGAGGGCCAACGGGTACCAATCTGGCGGCTCTCATGCACATCGCTACCAGTGGGCATGCATCATTCATTCTTCCATGCCAGCCGCTACTATGCTGATCTCGATCATCGGACCCGTTACCAACAAGGCATGGAGAAGTTGTTCTCGACGCTCTTGATCCTCTCGCTTCGATCCGCTTGAATTCCATCTCGATCCTCGGGAGAAATCACTCGCGCTCGAGACTGTTGTTCCTGCTTATTTCTTTTGAGCAATTTTACTGCAATCAGTCTTTGTCAGCTTTTCCGCTCCAGGTCGAAAACCCCCAATCTTAAGACTACCTTATTCCACGCATCGCTGACCTGTCATCGACCAACACTTTCGGCGGCGGCGCTGATGGGCAAGTCCAGCCCAGATACCTCTCCCTTGGCTGAAGCCATGCCAACCGCGGAGCCGGATACCACCGTGCCACCCGCTGTGCATCTCAATAGGCCCCACAAGCATACTCGCCACACCCATGTTCAGGAACAAGCTGGCCATCCCGAGAACATCAGAGCAATGGACACTGAGAGTACATATCTCTTCGGTGTGCCCCGTCCCCAAGTCAGCTATATCCTCTTGTTTGTGCCTTTCCCTTGGTTCAGACCATCGACATGTCAGCCCTTTCAAGATTTATGATCGGTAATGTCTCATCCTCCCTGGAACCACCGAGAGGGGAACCTTCGGACTAGTCGGATTCGAGTCGGATTCGCGGCCCAATGGCTGCCACAAGAGAAATCTTTTTTTCTTTCCAACTCTCGGCCACCCTACCCGAGGGGCTCGCATATAGCCAAGGTCTTTCGATAAGCTGATCACGGATAGGAAGCGTGCCCATCACAGTTGGTACCATCCGCCAAATGCAACAGGCCAAACCAGCATATTATCCGTACGGACATGCTGTATCTAACGCTACCCAAACGCCGGAGCGTCAACGCTGTTCCACTTGTTGGCTTTTCTCTCCCTTATTCACGCGACCCTTGTCAATTGAAGACACAAGTCACAACCCTTGCTGAGTAGCACGAGTTGGCAACTTGGGACAGCTTCTCTGGAGTATGAGAGCAATTTGCGGCTGTGGTCGCACCTCGCGTACGCGACGCTCCTTACTGCCAACGCGGTGAACCAACTTCCTCATCTCTGTTCCCTCGGGTGGCAGATGGACAGTGCCGGATGAATGAGCGCGCTGATTACCAGTCCGCAACTTCCTAGAGGATGATCTCGTCCAGTCTGAAGAATATTGATCAAACTTTTCCCCTTTTGTCCATTTTTCTCCAATTCTTCGGTCATGTCTTCTCCTGTTGATTGTTCAGCTGGACTAGGGCATCCGCTCATCTCATTAATATCGGCTGTCAATCTTTGTCAAGGCTGCAAATGCACGTAGGGAGTAGAGGCATACGGCGGAGCTCGGCACCCAACCCCGGATTAAAGACGCAGCGGAAATACGAATTATGGGACAGTGGAGGGGAGACCAGCTCAGTGCACGTGATGACGGTGCTCATGACGTCCCGTTCCGTATGGAATCACGTCAGTGTACGGTCGGCTATGGTGACTTCCTCATCTACACCAAGGGTGTGGTCGCATCAAGAAATTGCTAGTGGTTGAGAACTGCCATTGGCTTTCTCAACTACAGCTTGCAGCTCCTGCTTCCGATTCACACAGGGGGTGGTAGCAGCAGCAACCGAGAACAACGCGAGTTGGAGACGTGAGGGGGGGGGATGGGGGAGTCTCCGGATGGGGGTGATGGTGAAGGTGATGGTCAGGAACTTGAGGAAGCTCTGGCACTCTCTGGCGTCTGGCTTGGTGGTGCGAGGAACGGCAGGGCATCGGAGCTTCATCTTCTCCCACCTCGGAGCTGCACTGCTGCTGCACGCACCCAAGGTCCGGGCAGGGATGATGATGCTGTTGCTTCCCAAGAGAGGTCCGAGCTCCTCGTGCTCGACGGACCAACCAGAGTGTCAAACTTCGAGGTCGATGGTGACCGTCGACCAGCTTGCGCCAGTCAGTCTGCTTGGTTCCCTGTTTGGATCTTCCACCCAACCCGATTCCTCCGCCCACGCCCACGACCACGTTCACGCCCACACCCACGCCGGTGCCTGCGCCTGCGCCTGCGCCTGCGCCCTTGCGCGATCCTCTCTTTCTCTTTCTCTCACGTCTGTCCACTGTACAGTCTCCTTGTCCGCCGGTCGTCTCCTTTCCTTTCCTCTCAGTCGCCGCCGGCTTGCACACACCCCCCCCCTCCTTCGACAATCGACTCCAAGCTGCCCCCAGCCACCCTCCATCTATCCACCTTGGCCTCCCTCCTCTCAGTCCTGGCCTAGTTCTTGTCTCTGGGCTTGACTGGGTGACTGGGTGTTGCTCCAATCTCCAAAGCCTAGCATTTGCTCCTTGGGCTCTGGCTCTGGCTCTGGCTCTGGCTCTGGCGCTGCCTCGCACACGTTCCCTCGCAAACAGTATGGCAGAAGACGCACCACCGAGCTGAGAGGGAGCTCCCTCCCCGAGGGCCCCCTCACACTCTTGCGCGCCGCACCGCCGCACCACACCACTGCCTCACACTCCCTGCTCTCCTCTCTTCCTCGCGCCCGCCCATTACGCTCCAAAGAGCTACCACCAGTCGACTTGCTCCCGCCCACCTTTGGCCTTGCCCCGTCCTCCCCCCCCAAACAGCTTTCCTTGCGCCGACTTGCCTACCTTTCCTCTGGCCGCCCCCCAACTCTCTCTCTTTTCTCTCTTTACTTCTCCTACATATCTCTCTCTTCCCATCCCTATCTTGTCAGTCTCCTACTGAAATCTCACCCCGAGACATCCTAACACACCCAATTGAACCCTACGGAGCTCTATTTCACAATGTCTACCCGCAAGAGAAAGCAAGAAGAGGACGAGGAGCTTGTCTCCCTCCCCGATGACGACGGTGAAGAGGAAGAGGAGTAAGTCGTCCCTGTCCTACCCATATCGTCGACTTCCTTTGAGGAGCCGTGGACATCGAGTGATGCCGCATCTCAGACCGCGAACTTGGACGCGCAGTTGGAGCTACCTTGTCAGTGGAGCTTCAATGTTATCGCAACTATGCGCCAGCCCTTTTTGAGGTTCCGGTTGCGTCCTCGACTACGGGGACGCGGGCTTGTATTCCATCTACCTCGAGTTCACGGCTAACAAGGTCTGTCTACAAGGTATGAATCAGAGGAAGACGGAGACGAAGGCGATGACGACGTTGAGGAGGAGGAAGAGGAGGAAGAGGGAGAGGGAGACGCCGAGGAAGACGCGGAAGCGAACGGCGGGGACGGTAAGCCATTCAGCAGCGCTCAATACGCCGGTTTATCTAGACAAACAGCTGACGTACAGAAATCACAGAGAAAGCTCCTCCATCGAAGAAGCGGAAGACTGAAACCGCTGCCACGGATGACGCGGCCGACGCTGAAGAGGCTGCCGACGAGGAAGAGGAAGCAGAAGATGAACCTGAGGGTGAAGACAACGCTGAGGAAGAGGAGGAGGAGGAGGAGGAGGAGGCTGCCAACGGCGTCGAAGATGCCCCCGCCAAAAGTGAGGTCAAGGCTGCCGAGGCACCCGCCGCTACCAATGGCGATGCCGTCAAGGCTGTTGCGGCCGGTGGTGATGCCGAAGAGTAGACTCGTCTCTTCTACGTAGCAGTACCACGTTCCACTATATTCAACCACATCAGTCCCTCAGTGTCCGACCATAAGCTTGACGAGTGAATGACGAAGCGAGGAAACAATCATCAATATTATACTTTGACATACTATTTGTGATGCGATTCAAAAGGCCACATACGCTTTCTTTCGAAGGGATTTTGACGGAATCCCACTCCTTTCACTACCTGATGTGCAGCCGAGCTATATTCGACATGCGACAGAATGCAGCACTTGCAAGCAAACGCCCTCACATGCCATCCACTTCGATCGCTGTCGAGCGCACGGATGTAGTTCGTTTCGTCTTCTTCCCTTCGGACTGAGGGAGAGGGGGAGACTTGAGAGTATTCAAAGGAGAAACGCCGAAGTAAGAGCAGCAATAAGATTGCCTGGGGCGAGAGATTAGATATTTGGTCGCCTAGTCCATAAAATCGGGCGTCAATTCGGACGCAGCTGTACCCGACTCTCGATGTGCATCCCATCTTTTCTTCACGCCTGTCCAATGAATTGTTGCCTTTTGATTTTTTCCCCTTCCCTAAGGGAAAAAAAAAAAAAAAAAGGCCGGTTCTACAGCCCCCCTGGTTGGCTTGATTGCCGAGAGTAGGCAGATGGTTCGCTGGCCGCAGGAGTCGTGGCCGCATCAAAAGTTGGCCTTTGGACGACGTCGATTGTGGTGGCTTTGGGGAAGAGCCTTGGGGGCTGAAAAGAGCCGTTAGCCCCCGACCTTCCGTCCGGCTTCGGCTGATGGAGTTTTCCGGGGATCCGCTCACGATGGGGGGACGGGGCCGCGTTTGGCCGGTTCGCCAGAAGTCGAATTGTCGCTTTTGCTGAATGATTCTGCTTTGCAGACAAAAACCTGGATTTGAAGGGGAGTGGGACGCAATATTTCGATCTGACTGTTGTCATAGACGATGCTGTCAAGCGGCGTTGTGACTTGTGAAGGCTTTTTTATTATCGCTTCATGTTCTGTTGATGCACTAATAATTGCCATTGCCGGGCCACGAGACAGGAAGAGGGGTATCTTAGTCCGGTGGTGGTTCAGTAGAGCACGGTGTGTATTGTGGTGCGCCTGAAGCTGTTGATACTTTGCCGATACTTCAGTGGTAGGAGGGTGCAGGAGTATGCAACAAACCTACCCTACCTGCTATCATCGTTTGGAAAAGGCATGGCGCCGGGCTCAACCCAATTCTCTCTACGAGAGAGCACCTTACGATATTACTTGCTGCGTCAGGTGCTCTTGTACTTTCATGCCCCGTTGACGCACAATGACAGTTGATCGAAATACAGCTGAGAATTGCAAGTTTCTTGTATTATCTACCCAGCAGCCTTCGTTGGATTTCCTTATTCGCATTTCATCTTACTCCGATTCATGGACCGAGAAATGGAACAACCAGAGTATTTAGCAGCTCGTAGGAAAATCAAACGTCTTACTCTGAGTTCCAAAACCCGGTTTGTTTTGGGTGAGGAGAATGTCATTGTCCAGTAAGTATTGAGGGCACATGGAATTTTATCAATTTTGTATTCAATGATTGACGCCTACGGTAGCCCACATCACCATCAGATCCGATTGCTACATGCACAAAAGAGCTTTGAATGGTCTGGCGAGCCAGCGAAGCAAGAAAGTTCAAGTTGCCGGGGCCCAACTTCAAAAACGTCCAAAGATTCGACATCGCGGTAATAGTCCGTCGTTAGACAAGCCTATATTTCGCCCCCCGTCGTTCACGAACATATTCACTTCATGCATAGGGAACACCCTATAAGAACTAACAATCATGGTAAAGTTCATTAAACAAAACAGAATACAAGACGGGTTTGGAATTCTGAACGTTACGCCACCTTGGTACTAGCATTGTGAGGCAAGCCCCATCTTACTCGATGATTTTGTAGCAAAGATTCTTTAGTCAGAAACTGTATGCTTCCATTACCTGAGCTCACTCCAGATGCACTGAAACTAGAAGCACAATGCTGCAGTCGGTAGTCTAGATATTACAAGCTCTTGGGCTTTTTTGTTTCAATTCGTTGCGGCGGTACAATGCTTTCTACTAGATGTGTGTGCCCTGGCGTCGGCGTTAATATATCCAATTCACCTGGTCACTCCTCATCGTCAGTGTGAATAAGACGATACCTATGCTGGCAAGATGGGCCTGTTCTGCTGGTATCGTCGCCAATGGGGAAAGGGACCCGCAGACAAGTTTTGGTTTGCGCTCTTGCACCACCAACGTCGGAGGGCAGCATGTAGGAGAGACAGGATATCTTGGCCGAAGTTGTGGTGCTTTCATCATGCCAGGTCATTTTGTGAACCAGTCTCTCTGCTTCGTATTTAGCACTCTGCCATCCGCTTGCCGGCTCTTGAAAACGGTGAGCCTTGCTGCTGAATAGGCTAATGTGAGGTCTGGCAATCATCAACTGGGATAAAGCTTCGGCTTAGGGCCTGAACTCTCGTCCACAGGCAACGGTTGCCAAGAGAAGTGAATGAAAACCATGCCATTCCGAGTGATGTTCGTTTCATTTATTACCAAAGTCTTAAAACTAGCAACGGTCAGCTTAAGCGAAGGAAGCGAGCAAGGACAAGCAGATTAAGCCGAGGCTCAGTGGACGGGCTAGAGGATTGTCGGCGACGTCCTGATAGAGTTTACGAAGCATCAGATGGACGACGAGACAGCGGGTATCAGAGCCCCGGCGGGGAGCCAATGACGAGCTCGGGCAGTCCAGACCGTGACACGATCTGAGTCACGGGCATATGTTGTTCGTATGGACTTTTCAGGATGCCAATGACAGGGGCTACGCTTAAGCGCCTAGGACTTCTGTGGCCTGAGGGAGTCGCACACTTGGTCATATTCTAAAATGAGCGAGGAGATGATGATAGCAAGGAAAACGACTTGCGCCATACCTAACCACAATAGCTTGAGCAAGCGTCTAGAAAGTGGCTCGATATGTGCCTTGAAATGATGAACATTGAACCAGAAAACACTTGACGCAGGAAACACTGCGGTTGACTTGATGTCACAAGTGGCTACGTCTAGCCCTTTCCGCTGGGCTGATCTCATACGACGATCACGCCACTGATGGATCAGTTGAGTACCATGAATCGG
Source organism: Colletotrichum orchidophilum (assembly GCF_001831195.1). NCBI lineage: Eukaryota > Fungi > Ascomycota > Sordariomycetes > Glomerellales > Glomerellaceae > Colletotrichum > Colletotrichum orchidophilum. Next base: position 21,473 of record NW_019173055.1, read on the forward strand.
GATATGTTGGACATTGCCGAACGAACCGTCCGGCCGAAAGTGGTCGGCCCGAGTCTGGGGGATCTGAATCCGACATTGTGCTTAAACCAACGACATGCCGTCTTGTGTCATCCGTCGTTTGTGGATTGATTCACTGACACCAGCTGACACCAGCCACCGAAGTCATAGACTTGGGCTTGCAACAACAACTCATGAATGGAATCCCATTAGGTGGCTGGCTACAGACAAGCACGTTGCAGACCTTGAAATGAGGGACAGCAGAGAGGGCATAGATACCTTAGCCCAAGCCCTTTCTACGGCCAACTTACAGAGAGTAAAGTCTTGGCCCGAGACACTTACTCCCTCAGATCGAGAGTTCTCAGAAAAATGGGATGGCTTCATCAAGGGAGATGGAGCAAGATGATCGCTTTCTAGGAGCCGATTCCGTACTCAGACAAGCGGCAAAACTTGGAAAACCAGCAACCGCTCACAAGGCAAGAGAGGCGATACACGAGAGAGGGAAACAAAGGAAGCTTACTATGAAAAGGAGAGGTGAGCAGAAGAGGGAAACAACAGTCAGAGGTACATGTTTTCCTTCCACAACATTCTAGCAAGTTCTTCATTCTTCAACAAAGAAGGAAAACACAGGTGCCATTGAAACCAAGGGTCGTCGCAAGGTTGGGGGTTTCCTGGCAAGACATTCGTGCGGCTGCACAGGAGAAACGTCAGGTTGCGCCCACATTGGGTTCGACAGGCCCGGGAAAACTGGACACCGAGTCCACGCGCCGCCTATCGTGGGCCAACCAAGTGCGCATCGTCATTGATATTTGCTTCTGTGTGGGAGTCGGTGCGTGTGTGACGTCCTGTTGGCCCGGCAGAGTGGACGGGGCGAGGATGAAACGTATGGGAATTTGAAGTATCTACGGATAGATAGAGTAAAATAAATATGGCGCGTCGGTGGACATTTTCCCGTTCCAACGACGCGGATTGGGACGGGTAAGAAGCGCTACCAATCAGGCGCATTGGAAACGAAACGGCTGACTGCGACTAGGTCCAGGCCGGCTTGATTTTTCTGCTCGGCATGACTTGCCCGGCCAATTCTCTATTTCTTGTATCTTGGCCCCCCTTTGTTGTTGAATACCTTTGCCATGATGACATTCCATTGGGAGTGTTTTAGGCATATGACGCAGGTATCTGGTATTGCGAGGGTAACGGACCGAGAAAGACAAAACGAAGGAATACTTGACCTGTAGAAGCTGCTCTCTCGGGGACAGCGGCACAACGGCAGAAACCAGATTGCCATGTCTGACAGGTCCCAAGATACAAGACAAGACAGAAACGCTCCAAGCCGATAGGTCGGCGGATCGCTGGTCGGCAAGTCCCCGCGTACAGGCGCAACGAGGCGCATCCGACGCGCATCAGAGATAGCAGGGAAAGAGAAGAAAATGATACAGCCCCTCGGTCCCCGGTTCCTCCTGCGTCATTCCCAGGCGCACACGAGGTGGGGGGAGGGGCAACTCTGGATACACTTTGGGGCGGCATGGCGGGATCAGGGGTCGGCGGGCAAACAACTCAATGGACTGGACCTTCCTCCCACACAAGTCTCCCTCTCGCGCATGGAGAAGTACACAACCAGCACATACTTAAGCAGTACAGGGCGGGTAGACAGATAGGCGATTGTACTACGAGACGAGGACGAGGTGTAAAGGATACCGAGCCCATCGTAGCTTGCTTCTACTGCCTGCTGACATGATTTCCCGCCGTGTGCATACAAAAGAACTCTTCCCCATCCCCCCCAGGCGCATCTTTTGGTATTCCACGATAACTTGTCTCTCTCTCTCTCTCTCTATCTCTTCCTGTTCCGAGTCTTTGCTTTCTATTCCAAGATACCCCCGGCTCTATAGTATACCACACTAGACGACAAATCCGCAGCCATGTCTCAGACCTCCCGCACCTTCACCCTCAACACGGGTGCCAAGATCCCCGCCATCGGCCTGGGAACCTGGCAGTCCGCCCCCAACCAGGTCAAGCTCGCCGTCGAGGCCGCCCTCAAGAACGGCTACCGCCATATCGACACCGCCTTTGCATACCAGAACGAGAAGGAGGTCGGCGACGGTATCAAGGCCTCGGGTGTCCCTCGCGGAGACATTTGGCTCACCACCAAGCTCGACAACCCCTGGCACAAGCGCGTCCCCGAGGCCATCACAAAGTCCCTCGAGAACCTCCAGACCAACTACGTCGACCTCTACCTGATGCACTGGCCCTCCAGCACCGACCCCGACGACCTCAAGAAGCACTACCCTGACTGGGACTACGTCGACACCTGGCGCGAGCTGCAGAAGCTCGTCGACACCGGCAAGGTCAAGAACATTGGTGTCTCCAACTTTGGCCTCACCCACCTCGAGCGCCTCCTCAGCGACCCCTCCACCAAGGTACCTTGACTTACTGCAACATACAACATGAGTTGTCATACTAATCTCCCTCAAGATCGTCCCCGCCGTCAACCAGATTGAGCTTCACCCCTGCAACCCCTCCCCCAAGCTCCTCGACTACTGTAAGTCAAAGGGCATCCACGCCACCGCCTATTCGTGCCTGGGCAGCACCGACTCCCCCCTCTACACCAACGAGACCCTCCTCGAGATCGCAAAGTCCAAGAACCGAACTCCCCAGCAGGTTCTCCTGCAGTGGGGCCTGGCCAGAGACGTCAGCGTCATCCCCAAGTCCGTCTCCGAGGGCCGCATCAAGGCCAACTACGACCTCGACGGCTGGTCCCTCACCGACGATGAGTTGAAGAAGATCTCTGCCATCCCCGACCGATTCAAGGTCTGCGACGGCACCTTCCTCCCGGATGGTGTCAAGGTCTTCTTCGGTGATGATGAGTAAATGCTCGATCTGGGCAGCGGTGCAATGAGTGAGGAAAGCGGTAGACTCACACAATGAGTAAAAGGAAACCAATCAACGCTACGACATTGCAACATGTGCTGCGATGAATTCGCAGCCGGGACGTTAAAGTTCTCCCATATACATGAAATGAATAATTAATCAAACTTTTTTTTTTTTAAAAAAAGAAAAATCCTCATCCTCCTCGTCAGAGCTTTGACTTGTGTTTCTCTTCCCTCAATATGTCCGCCACGTTCTCCCGCAGCTCCTTGGCGAAATGTTCCGCCTCCTCGTCGTCGAGCTCCTCCCGCCGGCCCCGCCCAAACATGGTAAAGCTTTCGCTATACCGTCCGCTCGCGCGGATTTCGGGTCGCGGGATAAGATGGAAGTGCATGTGCATCACGACCTGCGCCGCTGCGGCCCCATTATTCTGCACGACGTTCCAATCCTCCACACCCGTCGTGCGCGCCAGGGCGTTGGACAGCACGCGCAGGTACCGCCCCATCTCGGCCGACTCTTCGGGCGAGGCGTCGGTCAGCTTCGGGCGGTGGGCGCGCGGGCAGAGGAGGAGGTGGCCGCGAGACAGGGGAAGGATGTCTAGGAAGGCGATGAGGAGCGGCGTTGAGAGGACGACAAAGGCGGGCGTAGGGATGCGGTTCGGGTCGAGCGTCGAGTCGTCCTGGGGTGGCTCTGAGGGGTCGTAGGGCAAGTATTCGTTTGCGATTACGCAAAAGGGGCATTGGCCTTCGGGATGCTCTACGCCGGCATCGAATTGGGAGCTTGGTGTCATGATGTGCTGGCGAGGGCGGGTATCGTGGTTTTCGTCTTGGTGTGGAAAGTCGGGTAGAGCTTTGGCATTATCGGTGGTGTAGAGGCGTTGTTTGCGCTGGGGGGGTTTAAAGAAGACCCGCTATGTTGTCGCTTTACAAAGTGATACAGAGCTTGAATGGGGCTTGGGAAGCCGGGGGAGAAAAAGGAATAAGCTACAGAACAATGCGAAGATGAGAGGTTCGTTGGGCCTGCTGCGGCGTCCAAGAGTTGTTTCTTTCAACTCCCGGCAGCTGTCTTCCCCAGGAAATCAGGGCGGCAGTAACAGCGATAACCTCGGGAAGTGGGCCGGCTCGGAGGCTCCATTCGCCAGAGTTCCACACCCCGAGGAACAGCGGGCGACCACACCGCCCGAGGCAACCTTTTTCTGCCGATCATATGCGCCCTCACCGCCTAACAAATTGTAATCGCAGCCCACCAACTCTAGGTACTCTCTGCATTTCCAATCCGACCCGCCGCCGCCTGTCGTCAAGAAAATCGCTCCAACTGCCAGAATCTCGATATCCGACGCACTCTCAACCATCCCCGACGACCCGCTTCTCTCCTGCCTACGGAAAACTCAGAACAACACAACATACCACTCCAACATGTCCCGCGAAGCCTACCAGGTCCCCACTGCCGGCGGCGCCTCCGCGCCCAGCGCGGCCGCCTACACTTCCTACGGCACCGAGGGCCCCCAGATGCAGTACCTCTGCGGCGACTGCGGTCTCAAGTTCCAGCTCCGTCGCGCCGATCCTATCCGTTGCAAGGAGTGCGGTTGTCGTATTCTCTACAAGGAGCGGACCAAGAGGTGAGTTTTACATGCTTTGGCGAGGGCAGGGGATTCTGGGAACGCGGAGAGCGCATATTGACTATTTGGGCAGAATGGTCCAGTTCGAGGCGAGATGATCGGGGTAAGAAATATGAGCAGAGAGCATTTGACATTCACGCGACGTGTTAAAGTTGGAGAGGCGGGGCGGCTATGACGATGTGATGCTGCGCATTCGAGAGTAGACGCTGGATGAGACACGGAATGACGGACTCGAGAGTCGACGGGAGAGTCTTGGCTATCTGGCAGGGAGCCGCACCTTATTCAGCCGGGGAGTGTGTCTCATACAAGGGACATGCACGAAAGACGCCATGAAACAAAATTTAAGCACAACACAATGTGTGCGCAAGGGCTGCAGGAGTTCAAGGTTGGGGGTCCAAAATCAATTCATAGAGCAAGGCACTCTTCTGCACCTGTTCTCCTTTTCGAGGTATCTCATGGTAATGCAGCAACCGTCTAAAACGCCATCCCCTACCCAATTGTTCACTTTGTATCAATAAATGTGACCTGCGTGTGACGACATCATGTCGGCCGCGTGTGTAAATACTTTGCGAAACTACCATCGGCCATGATGGAGTCGCCTTCCGCCTCCATCGCGGCCTCGTAACGAGCCTGGAGTCCCTCGCGATCGTCCTCGTCATCTGGCATGTCGTCGTCATCCACGTCGCTGGCGACATCAACTCCATCGTCGTCGTCATCGACGGGCTTGACGACCATTGGCTTCTTGCCCGCGTCCACCGACATTCCCTTCATCATCTTCTCCACCTCGTGATCGCGGGCAAGACGCTTCTTCTCTTCCCGCTCCTCTCGCCTGCGTTTAAGCTCGGGAAGGTAGTCCTGCTTGAATTCCTCGGCCTTCTCTTCCACGGCAGCGAAGAACTCGTCCATGCCGGTCCCGAGACGCGAGCTGACGGGAACAAAGCTGAGGTGGGAGTAAAACTCCTCGAGCATGAGACTCATGGAGTTGAGGAGACTGCCCATGTAACCAGAGCCACCGCTGCCGCCCTCGGATGTCTCGTAGCCACCAATTACGTCGCTCATCTCGTCCTGCTGAAGAGCTTGCTGGAAAGCCTCGAAATCCGTCATCCACTCCTTGGCAAACGTCGCGTCCTGCACGTCGGTCTTGTTGAAGACTAAGATCATGGGGAGCTTGGTCTTGTAGAGGATACTGCAGGCGTACAGCATATTGGACATGAATGTGCTCGTGGAGGTGGTTCGAGGGGTATCGATAACGTAGGCGATGACGGTCGGGAAGGAAGACGCAAGAGATTCGAGCAAGATGGTTCCACTGGCGGACCAAACGAACACCTCAATCTGTCCGGCTGCGGTGGTGTTAGCAAAGAGCCTGTTGACGCAATCAGCAGACTTACGAGTATCAACGAGGATGTTCTTGATAGGCTTCTTGTCGGGGTTCGCTGGGTCTGGCGCCGCACGCTTGTCGAGCAGGTTGACGATCTGGTCAACCTTGGTTGCGAAGAGGTTCAGCGACGTCAAGATACCGCCATTTGGTCCCAGGTTGTACTGCTTCATGACCTCCTCATAGTTGACCGAATCGCGGATGTCGATGTTGCTTTCGAAAGGGACGTTGAGAACAGCGGGATCCAAGTTGATCACGTAGGGGGGATCCTGCTTGCCGTGCAGGTATGAATTGATGCGTCGCATAAAGGTCGTCTTGCCGGAGCCTGGTGATATTGGTCAGCGACACGGTGAGCGCAAGGCGCGGTGCGTATATTCCCTACCAGCCATGCCGACGACGACAATCGCAGTCGGCGTCTGAGTGGCCGCATTATCAGCGGGGGTATCTGCGGATGTTGAAGCCATTCTGGTGTGGTGACGGGAATCTGCGTGCGGCTTTTCCACGGTTGTTTGATGTTACTCTTACGGTCGCTAGGAAAAAAGTTCTTGAAGAGTTGGAAGAGCTGAGTGCCCCGCGCGGGGCGTCAGAGTGGGCGAGACCCCCTGTAACAACTAATCAGACCCCCCTGTCAATTTCAGAAGCTGGATGGTCCGTGCTAGGAAGTGACGTCCAACCCACGTCGCCAATTTGTTCTGCCAAAAAACAGGCGACTGCAGCCGGTAGCTCCATCACTGAGGTATCAAACTTCCCACCGCTGGTCCCAGCAACGATGGACGGCCTCGACGAATTTGAAAAGGCTCTAGCAGCTGAGAAGGGAGAGAAGGAGCGCATTGAACGCGAAAAAGAAGAACGCAGGCAAAGGAAGAAGCAGCGCGGTCACCATCACCACCACCACCACCGCGATCGGTCTTCTGATAGACACCGAGAACGCGATCGCGTTACAAATCGCAGTCGAGATGGTAAGCGCGACCGCGACCGAGACAATGACAGAGATCGACATCATCGATCTCGGCGCCACGAAGAAAATGATGAGGACGGCCACCGACATAAACGGTCTCGCCATGTAAAGGACGACGACGAGCGACGATCGAGACATGGGCACAGAGAAAGAGACGACGAGCGCCGGGCTGAAACCCACGAGAAGACATCAGATCCAAAAGAGGACTTGCCGATCCCTGATGAAGAAACTCCTCCGGACCCAACAGCTCCAGTGACATCGTTGGTGCGCGATTCTTGGATGACTGCGCCGTCGGCCCTCGACATCGACTATGTTCAGCGGAAGCAGAAGGAGGTCAAGCCACCGCCAAAAGAAGAGCCGCCGAGAGTCGTCCACGACAGGGAAATCAACAGAGATTTTTCTCAAGTAGACAATATCCCGACATCGAGTGAGAAGATCACGACAAGAGACCGGGCCGTGAACTATACATTCGGAGACAACGGCTCTCAGTGGCGCCTAACGAAGCTCAAGGGTGTTTACTCTATGGCTGAAGACTCAGGCCGTTCTGTTGAAGAGGTGGCTCTTGAGAGATTTGGCGACCTGCAAGAGTTCGACGAAGCGAGAGAAGAAAAGGTTGAAATGGACAGGCGTAATGTGTATGGGAATGGTTATGTAGGCAAGGAAAAGCCTACAGGGGATTTATATCGTGAGCGCATGGGAAAACAGCGTCACGAGGAGGCACCCGCCGCACGAGACGACACCCACGAGGTGGAACAGGGCATCATCATTCCCGACAACGCCATGCAGCATACCCCCATGGATCAGACCGCCTTGAACAGACTGCGAGCTCAGATGATGAAGGCGAAGCTGCGTAGGGCACAAGATGCTGCTAAGTTGGAAGCCGAATATAATCAGGCGGCAGCGAATTTTGCCACTAATGGGCCGCAGTCTGTTGTTCTCGGTGTCATGGATAACCGCATGCTGGCAGGAACTCGTGGTGAAGCCAAGGCCATTGAAAACAAGCGTGGGCGAGAACGCGGCAACGTGGAAGCCAACGAGGACATGTCTATTGAAGACATGGTTCGCGAGGAGCGCAGGACACGCGGTCAAGCTGGCGGCGAAGGCATGCGGCTTGCCGAGCGTATCGCCAAGGACGGCAAGTTTGATAACGACCTCGATTATATGGATGAGAATGCAGAAAAACTTGCCAAGCGAGTTCACAAGTCTGAGGTCAACCTCAAGAACGTGGCCGTCAACGAGTACCAGAAGGTGTCGCGGATACTAGACAGTTGCCCGCTGTGCCACCACGAGGACAAGGGGCTGCCTCCTCTGGCACCGGTTATCTCTCTTGCCACCCGCGTCTTCCTGACGCTGCCTACGGAGCCCGAAGTCAGCGAAGGCGGCGCTGTCATCACACCCATGGCGCATCGCAAGAACCTGCTGGAGTGTGACGACGACGAATGGGAAGAGATTCGTAATTTTATGAAGTCTCTGACAAGAATGTATCATGAGAAGGGCCAAGAAGTGATTTTCTACGAGAACGCCGCCGCGCCGCAGAGGCACCTTCACGCGGCTATGATGGCCGTGCCAATTCCGTACGAAGAGGGCGCAACTGCTCCGGCATATTTCAAAGAGGCCTTCCTCACCACCGAAGATGAGTGGTCGCAGCACCGGAAGATCATTGACACGGCCGCCAAGGCAAGAGATGGAATGGGCAGGATGGCTTTCCGGAGGAGTATCGCAAAGGAGATGCCATACTTTCACGCGTGGTTCACACTCGACGGCGGCCTCGGCCACATTGTCGAGAACTCTGACCGCTGGCCGAGAGGAGACCTGTTTGCAAGGGAGATTATCGGGGGCATCCTGGACGTCGGCCCGGATGTGATCAAGAAACAGGGACGGTGGAACAAGGGCGACAGAAGAGTCGAGGGTTTCAAGATGAAGTGGAGGAAATTCGACTGGACCCGTGTCCTGGCCGATGGCTAAGGTTAACCACAAATGGAACATAATATTGATGGCTGTATTAAAATCTGGAGTGTTGAACGATAAACCTCGGTTGAGAGCCCGAGAGGGCCGTGAAAGGTTGGATCTGGACCTGGGGAGACGGGTTCCAATTCCACCATGTTTTCTCGAAGCTTCATCCCCGCCCTGTCACCTGATGGAACCACGGCGAGCCCAGACTGCTGGAACTTGGCACCCCAGCCAGACCAACGCAGACCAACGAAGCTGTTGTAACTCGTTGGAGGCACAATATCCGAAATTACGGGCGAGCAGGGGCACCACATCCAGGCGCACCAATCGCCAGCGTGCCGAGTCTGGGGTCTCCCCCATCAACCCCACGATGAGTCCCCGCAGTTCGGGCCGTCTCCATATTGTCAGCTGCTGTTTTGCTTGCCGTCTTGAGTGTCTCTGTCCGTGAGATCTTCCGTCGAATGGTCACATTGGACCGAGAAAGGGGAAAAAAACAAAGATTGCCGAGACCCGTGACAGCTCGCTTGCATTTATTCTGAACCCTTGCGAAATGGTGAAAGCATCGTTCGACTTGATGACTAGCCCGGTGGGCGGTGAGGGGAATGTTTCCAGTGATATATATACTGGGCGTCTCGTCGTCGGTAGATAGCTGAAGGATTGGCTCTTTGTGTCTCAACCGCTGCGATATCATCTAATCATGTTTGCGAGAACTTTGATCTCTCTGCTTGGCCTCACGGCTCTGGCCGCGGCCGTTCCGGCCCCAGAGCCCGTCAAGTACGTCCAACCACTTACACCGAACATCACACAATGACAAACCTGGAAGCTAACAAGGAGAAACACAGCCCTGGTTCCGGCCACAGCAAACCCTTTTTCTACAAGGGCCACGATCTCAGCTCTCTCAAGATGCTTGAGGAAAACAACAATATCTATATCGACACGGCGCGTGGAAACGCGACCCGCCCGGCCGACGACATCCTCGCCGACGGTGGCATGAACGCCGTACGCCTCCGGCTGTGGGTGAATCCGCCCGACGGCACCTACGGCTTAAATTACACCATTGCCCTCGCGAAGCGTTTCCAGGCAAAGGGCCAGCGCATCTTTTTAGACTTCCACTTCGCCGATAGCTGGGCGGACCCGCAGAAACAGCCGCTGCCCGCGGCGTGGCCGACGCATTTGGAGCCCTTGGCCGACACGCTGAGGAACTACGTCCGCGAGACGCTCATCGCCTTCAAGGACGCCGGCGTGACGTTGGATATTGTTTCCTTGGGCAACGAGATACGCCACGGCACGCTGTGGCCGCTGGGTAAGGTGTCTGTCGACGTGCAGCCGTGGTCGGCGCTGGTCAAGAATTTCACAAACTTTGCGACGCTCTACAAGGCGGCGAGGGCGGGCGTCAAGGACGCCACCCGTGCTGGCGTGCCCAAGCCCGAGGTCATCATCCACATCGACAACGGCTGGAACCTGACGCTGCAGGAGCGGTGGTACGGCGCGCTTGTAGACAATGGCGTGCCGCTGTCGGCGTGGGACAGTTTCGGGTTTAGCTTTTACCCATTCTACGGCACGTCGGCGACGCTTGCGAACCTGCGGAAAACGCTCAAGGTGTTGGGGGAGAAGTACGGAAAGCCCATGCAGGTCGTCGAGACGGATTACCCTGCGATTTGCGACGGCAAGTGGAACCCGATCCCCGAGTCTTCGGAGCCGAGTATCCCGTACAGCGTCGACGGACAGGTTGAGTGGATGAAGGACCTACTCAAGACTGTGAGGGAGACACCCAAGGGTCTTGGACAGGGCGTGTGGTATTGGGAACCTGGTGAATATGACCCTTTCTTCGGACTGATGATTTTGGACTCACTGGCTAACTTTCGGTAGCGTGGTTAAACAATACGAGCTTGGGAAGTGACTGCAACGACGCGGTCTTGTTCGAGCCGGATTATAGCCAATGGCCCAAGACGATTGGGTACTCGCGGTCTTCTGTCAACATATATTTGTAAAAAAAAAGTATGCCAGTGCCTGAAGCTGAGAGCAGGGAGGGTCTATGTGAAAGAGTTGCGGAGGAGTTGAGAGCGTCTAGACTTCAGACAACTTGCTCTGTACCAGTTGCACAAGACAATTAACCACATATTGATGTGGGAGACACCTGCTATTTGGGCCAGGCTAGTATTAATACCAATGATGATAGATGTATGACTGAGGATTAGGGACTGCTAGTTGACTAGGCTCTTGAGGTGGTCGCAGCTGTTACTTGACTCGGCCGTTGGCCTCCCTCAGTTGAGATGGTCAGCAGCATTGTAAATTGTTGGAAATGGAAAACCGGCTTGAAGAAGTTTTCTTGAGCAGTCGATGGTCTGAGCTCTCTCGCTCTCGGCTTGTCTGCCAGTTGCTTGATTTAGCATGGTATTCGACTGAGATACGTCCCTTACCAAGTACGACAGACTGGGAGCCGCGAAGAATGTTTCTCATGCCCCCCCAGAGCACTCACACCATTCGCTAGTTACTAGTTGCGAGCCCCATTCCTTGATGTTTATATGCACAGCTGTTACTCGGATCCCGAGAAGCGAACTGCATCAGGTTGTAGAAAGGGGGTATCTGTCCGGGAAGTGTGTTGCGATGATGTTGACGTTGCCGACGGCCGACAACATTAGCATTGACAAACGGAATGCCCCGACTCAATGGATGGTGTTTTAGTCTTTCCATACTTCCAACCATTATCTCAAGAGATTAGGCAGTAGGGAGGCGTCGAGAAACACAATGTGACAGATTAAACATATCTCTGCCGCAATCAGGTATGTTGGTCAGGGTTCATCCTGCCGGCAGGACCCCTATGTTTAGCAAGCTCACAAGCTCGTTCTTTTCACCGCAGCGCCGTTCCGTAACTCTGTTTCTATTGGGCAAGGATGGGAGACTTTATAGCCTTTGAAGTGGTGGACACATGAGATTGTTGAGATGGGTGACTTGTTCATCTGCCGGTCCGTCCTACTGGAGTCCTCGTTGAAAAGCTTGAAAAGCTAGAAAAGCTAATGGTATGTGATGGAATATGTAGAAAAGAAGCTTCACCCCTGTACGCCACCGGCCATGCGATGGGAGTAGGAAACAGCGGTTACCCCACGATTGTACGCGTGTATGAAACGGGAGCATTGATCGGGACAGCGAGAGTCGCGTTTGGGGTTTCTGTGCGAGCACGGGGCTAAAGGGTGTCGGTCGGTTTGAAGAAACGGACGAAGCGTGTGTGTGGTCCCCCGTCTGAATAGACACAGTTATTGGGATGAAGACACAACACTCACGGTATGAGGAGCGAGGGGCGGTGTGAGTGAGTGAGCTTGGATGGATGGTGGTGGGGGAGGGGGCAGGGCCGTGAATGCACTGTGCGACATACGGAGGGACGCGGCTTCGGTAGGGTCGGGGCCGTCGGGGAGCTCTCGAGGTCCGCCGTCGACCCGTAGCGTCTCTGTCTGCCCATATTTCTGTCGAAACTTGAGGTCAATTGGCCAAGGCAAGGGACGGGAGCCATTTTTAGATGTGCGGTTCTGCCTGTTGGCGACGTGTGGGGAAGCGGGAGGCGCCCAGCGACACAGCGACATAACGCGACACAGTGTTAATCCCGAATGGAGGTGTGGCCTGGTGCGAATATCCGCCGATGGATTCAAGGAAAGAGCTCCCTGTTTGCATGTCTGCGTGTCTGCGTTTCTGGTTTCTGCCTCACCTTCCCTTCGTGGACGGACAGAAAGATACTTGTCGGTTGTACCGTTTAAGTTCCATTGCTTTGAAGCACGCAAAGCAGCAAACATGCAGCACCATTTCGTCGTCTTATTCCCGCCTTTCTTACTAAGGTAGGCAAAGTTAGCATACCATCCTTCCCACGTTATAAGCCCCTTCACTGCCGTCCTACATCGCCCTTGCCCTCGCCAAGCGAAAGATTACTTTTTCTTTTCATTTTTTATTGTAGCTCCTTCGTCGGCCTCCGTATTGTTAAAGTCTCTGTTTTTTTCCCGCATACTCCCGGCCAGATCAGCGGGAACAAACCCTCCGTCGCCTCCCCCCAAATCAGCGATACCAGCCAATCACCCTCCTCCCGTGCGCCACAGCGAAGCACATCAGTGCCCTCTTCCCTCTACCGTGCGTGTCGTCATTCGTCACTCGTCACTTCTGTACCCAGCGGTCGAAGCCTGCAGAAGCACTAAACGAGTCCTTCTCCATCAAGGGTCCTCGTCATCCTAGACCATACTCTTCATCCTTCTCCTTTCGATTTGCTTGCCAAATCGTTACCTCACTTTGAGGCAAGAGACGAATCGATAGCGGCGCGCCTTATCGATCCGGCTCCCCAACCCGAAGCGAAGCCAAAGCATAAACCAACAGAATCGAACCGAACCGCCGGCGGTCGCCGCCTGTTTCTCTCACATCATTCTTTCTTTCTTCCAACCACTCTGTCCCGCCCTGGGCGCATCCTCTCGTAATCCGTCACCATGTCGTGGGAACTTTCTCGCCGTCGCATCGTGCGAGCTGCCAACAGCAAATACATTTACGGACGTCTCGTATGCCAGCCCTTTCCACAGCACATTGTCGTACCTGCTCCATCCTTTCCTCTTCGTGTTGCTCCTAGAACATTCCTCGCACGATTAAATCTGAATCCTCCTTGTCTTGCGTTCCCGTCCGCCACCTCGCACTCACGCCTGCGCTGCCTCTCATCGTCACATCATCTCCATCTATGCCTAATGCGCTGCACCTGATTGAATCAACTTTGCGCTGACTTGCATCCGTCCTGTAGCCACTGCTTCACGCAGTCATTATTCTCATCGAAATGGCGCTCGTCGCCCGGTTGGTGTCCAAGTTCAACCAATACTACGATGAACGGCCACGTACGTGCCTCAAAACTCCCGTGTCCTTCGGATTCCGCCACAATGTGATACATCAGCCGCTGACCCCATACCCGCAACAGTGCTTACCATGATGGTGACCAACGCCATTCTCGGTGGCATCGCCGACACGACCGCACAAACAGTCACAGCTCTTCGTCTCAAGGCCGTCCGTAAGCCCGGCGGCGTCAACAAGGACGATGGTATCGCGATCGAGATTCACGACCTCGACCGCAAGAACCCTTTCTACGAGAAGGACCTCATTCCCGACCACAGTAACCTCCCTCCCACATTCGACTTTGAGCGCCTTACCCGTTTCATGGCCTATGGTTTCGGCATGGCACCTCTCCAGTTCCGCTGGTTCAAGTTCTTGTCGACCACCTTCCCCATCACCAAGACCAGCGCCTTCGTTCCCGCAATGCAGAGAGTCGCCTTTGACCAGCTCATCTTTGCGCCCTTTGGTCTGCTGTGCTTCTTCTCCGTCATGACTGTCGCTGAGGGAGGTGGACGCCGCGCTGTGCTGAACAAGCTGCGCGACATGTATATCCCCACGCTGAAGGCTAACTTCATCGTTTGGCCTGCCGTGCAAGTTGTCAACTTCCGCCTGATGCCGATGCAGTTCCAACTGGTAAGTTGCCTGGCGAACAGAGATGGACGGTGGTAGCCATTGACAACACTCATGTTAACAACTTTGTAGCCGTTCGTCTCCACAATCGGTATTGCCTGGACCGCCTACCTCTCCCTCACCAACTCGTCCACCGAGGTCGACAACCGCCCCGCCGCCCGCGAGGACGACCACATTCGCCTCAACTAAACTCGATGATTATACTTGATTTCCTCGCATCTTCAGTCTGCAGGTCGGCATGGGCTAGATTGCACCGACACCATGGCGGGCATATAAGAGGGTTATACCAATCAGGCACAGTAGTGCCTACGATTTTGCTCGATCACTACGAAGCGACAGCATCGGCTGCTTCGATGGGAACAGGCGTTTGGTGTTTGTGTGCGAATGATGGATTTGGGGAAGGCCCTCTATTTTTTCTCCTTTGTAGCCAGCAGCAATGAAACGCCGCGGAACTGAACACGATGTCCCGGTCATGCTATCTGATGCTTTGCGTGATGTGTGGTCTGAGAGTGCTGTAATGGCTCCGGTTCGATATCGGCGTATCTCTCGGTCATATTTGAAGCTTGTCACTGGGAGCAAACCTGGTCACCTTGGCTATGGAAAATTGTTGTACTAAGATGCCACAGGAAGTCTAAAGTGTTGTCCTAAAAGAAGGAGTGATGTGCATCAATAATAGCGGATGAAAGGAGAGATGGCCGCAGCCAAGATGTCGCAGGCCCTCTTCCATCTTGTGTCTGTTGTGTCTCCCCCGTGTCGGGTGATGTCTGGCTGCGGTCCGTTGATCCCGGCCGGACGGCCACGACCGGGGGAAGGGGGGTCGGTTGAGGGAAAACAAGCAGGCATGGATGGAAGCGCAGTTTCTGCGAGGTATCAGACTACCATCACGTCACACACCCATGGCGGGGCAGACCGTAGCACCGCAGCACCGCCGTTGTTGTCGCAGCTTGCCGATTAGTGGGAGAGCACAGGCAAAGGTCCCCACTGATTTGCCCAATCTACCTGGCTCGTAGGCTTGCAGCAGCAGGGCCGAAAGTCAACCCCGCCAACAGAAAAAAAAAGTCATGCAAAAAACCACTGGGTGGAAATGCCCCTCCTTCTTGCTGGCTCTGTCGGTAGCGTCCAGGTCGCTGGCAGTGGCAGCACCCCACCATTGCAAGCTTCCCAACGTGTGTTGAACCACTCGAGGTGACTGATTCCTGCATGTTTCCCCCCTGCCCGCGGCGTTCCTTAGGAGTATGCGGCGTGGTGTCCCTGTCCTTCCCTTCCACCCTCCCTCTATCAATCCATCCCACCTTGGGTAAGGTAGGTAAGGTAGGTAGCTAGCTAGCTAAATATACCTCAGACCTTCTGCTTCCTCAACATCTTCCCTTCACTCCCCTCTCTTCTTCTACTTCTTCAACCTTCAACTCTACCTTTCATCCTCACACCTCTGCGCCCTCATAACCGCAATCATGTCTCTCGCCAACAAGCTTTCCATCACCGACGTCGACCTCAAGGGCAAGCGCGTCCTCATCCGGGTAAGTTGTACAACTCTTGTCGTGTCCTGGCGTTGAGCGTTGCTGGGGTCGGAATTGGTGTTGGTGCTGCGCTGCTGCGCTGCTGCGCTGCTCAGATTACCCCACCACGCAACCCGCACTTGGTCCCGGGTATCACCTCACACTCGTTCCGTATTCTGGCGATACGGGATAAGCCGCGGGTATTCGATTCGGTGACCCTCCACATGCTTCCCCTGACGGCATTGGAATACACTGAGAACGCTTTCAGGAGCTCCTGCCAATGAGCCGGAACGCTGAACACCCCTCGCTGACCCCTCACAGGTCGACTTCAACGTCCCCCTCGACGCCGACAAGAAGATCACCAACAACCAGCGCATCGCCGGTGCCGTTCCCACCATCAAGTACGCCATCGACAATGGCGCCAAGGCCGTCATCCTGATGTCCCACCTGGGCCGTCCCAACGGACAGGAGAACCCCAAGTATAGCCTGCAGCCCGTCGTCCCCGAGCTCGAGAAGCTGCTCGGCAAGAACGTTCAGTTCGCCAACAATTGCGTCGGCAAGGACGTTGAGGACCTCGTTAACAAGGCCACCGACGGCCAGGTTATCCTGCTCGAGAACCTGCGCTTCCACATTGAGGAGGAGGGTTCCGCCAAGGACAAGGAGGGTAACAAGACCAAGGCTGACAAGGCCAAGGTCGAGGAGTTCCGCAAGGGCCTCACTGCCCTCGGTGACGTCTTCATCAGTAAGCTTATCCTGGAGCTTCCTTGCCATTGAGACTTGTAACACACATTAGAAGCTGACTCTCATAATCAGACGACGCCTTTGGCACTGCTCACCGCGCCCACTCCTCCATGGTCGGTGTCGACCTGCCCCAGAAGGCCTCTGGCTTCCTCATGAAGAAGGAGCTTGAGTACTTCGCCAAGGCCCTCGAGAACCCCCAGCGCCCCTTCCTCGCCATCCTCGGCGGCGCCAAGGTCTCTGACAAGATCCAGCTCATCGACAACCTGCTGGACAAGGTGAACACCCTCATCGTCTGCGGTGGCATGGCCTTCACCTTCAAGAAGACGCTCGAGAACGTCAGCATTGGTGACTCCCTCTTTGATGAGTCCGGCTCCAAGACGGTCGGCAAGCTCGTCGAGAAGGCCAAGGCCAACAACGTCAAGCTTGTCCTCCCCGTCGACTACGTCACGGCCGACAAATTTGACAAGGACGCCAAGGTCGGCTCTGCCACCGATGAGTCTGGCATCCCCGACGGCTGGATGGGTCTCGACTGCGGCCCCAAGTCCATTGAGCTCTACAAGCAGGCAATTAATGACTCCAAGACCATCCTCTGGAACGGCCCCGCTGGTGTCTTTGAGTTTGACAACTTCGCCACCGGCACCAAATCGACGCTGGATGCCGCTGTCGCTGCTGCCGAGGGCGGCAAGATTGTCATTATCGGCGGTGGTGACACGGCCACCGTGGCCGCCAAGTACGGCGTCGAGAGCAAGCTCAGTCACGTCTCCACCGGCGGTGGTGCTAGCTTGGAGCTCCTCGAGGGCAAGGAGCTGCCCGGTGTCACTGCTCTGTCGAGTAAGTAAATTATTCCTCGTACAGTGGAGGATGAAACCTCTATGGGCGCGGTCAGTCTGATAGATGGGAAAGGCCGGGTTGGAAAGGCCAGTCTGTAGGACTCGGGATGAAAGAACGCGTGCGGGATGCAAACAAAGCAGAGGCCCATGCCAGAAAAAGGGCGCTCATGATGAACGTAATACCCTCGTGTCATGTCCCTAGAATCATAAACGTCACGATATCAAATAAACAGTAAAAAGTAGAAGACACGTCTCGTTCCGGATCGTGCCGAAAGAGAATTAAACCTCGCGTGCCCTGTTGTGATTTCATTACTGGTATATCACCAGTCGTATAGAGCTCGTTACGTAGTGTAGTCTATGCCGTCGATCCCCACTCAGTCACCTATGCGTCATTCTCCCCCCTTCATCGTACCACACCGTGGGTAGATCATCGTCTCTTGGATGCCTCGACCTTCTTCAACTCCTCCCTATTGCGTTGTTAGCACCTCTGGTATAGTTTCGAGACCTTAAACAAGGGGTTGAGGATCGCCATACTTCAACTGCGCCGAGAAGTCGTCGCTCGTGTCATCGTCGTCCCAGCTCTCCTCCCACAGGTGCTGCGTCGAGCCACTGCCTCCAGCAGCCGCCTCGGTCTCTTCCTGGGGCCAATCTGTTCAGTCCAAAGTTAGCCTTTTATCTCTGAGGAAAAGACGAGAGGTGGAATCGCGATGTGCCATCAGTGTCTCCGTTGGTGGTGAAAACCCCCCATTCCCCCACCCAACGCTGAGGTTTGATTCACAAAGGATGAGAGCGGACAAGTTGGCACCCTGCCATCATCAAGCGGGAAGAAGGGGGATAGGTCTCCAGCAACACGAAAGGGAACCCATCGACAGAGAGTAGAGAGGGTTACCAAACGTACCGTCGACGGGGAAATCCTCAAACTCGTCGTCCTCACCCAGCGCGGGCTTCTTAGCCGCTGCCTGCTGCTGCGTCGTCTCGTCGGCCTTGGGATCCGCGGCGGCGGCGGTCTTGTCCTGCGCGGGCTTTGCGTCCGAGGAGGCCATTGTGCGTTGTATTTGTGGTAGTGGTTGTGGTGGTGGTGGTGGTGGGTGTTTGCGAGGATGCCTTTTTAGACCCCCTTCTTATTCTTTGCGGGATTGTTCTTGTCGCCGGCGTGAGGACGCAATTGATGGGATCGTTCTGGGTTCGTGGGTTCACGGGGTCGCTGGTTTGGGTTGTGGATTTATGTTGTGTTGGATTCGCAGATTGGTGATGATGTTGGGAGGAGCTAGCTAGCAGTAGGTGCTGGGGCGAATGCTGGGTGCCGTGTGCTGCGGTCGGTGGTGGAAGGTTGTCGACGGGCGGAAGTTGCCGGCTGCAGCTGGACGGTGCGGCGGGCGGGCGGACACAGGCAGGAAGTTGAGCAGGCGCCAGGCGGCACTGGAAGGCGTAATGCTGTCGCCGGACATGGTGCCCGGGTTGGGGTGTGAGACTAGCCCAACGCTGGGGCTGGGATGGAGGTGCACGCCCGTAGCAATCTCTCCCCACCGCACACCGAGCCCTATTCAGGTCGAGCTCGGTGAAGCTGGACAAGCAGTCCGGAACGCTGTTAGCTACTTACTAGATGGGTCAATAGCTCTGGAGTACGGCAAAGTTTTCCATATCGGTTCAGAATTCGAGCCTCGGGTTGAGAAACAAGCCAATTACCAAAGGATTGTGACAGAAAATCGAGGAGATTGAATCTGATGACTTGTATTAACCCCAAGTGGGAGGGATGCCAGGGGTGACACTCTGTAATACTCTGCTACAGAGTGAGACGTGTACAAGAATTCTGACTGTAACCACCAAGATCATATGGCTCTATATTAGCATATCCATAATAATTCAGTATCTCAACCTCTCCCAAACAGTCACCACAGTACCCTGCCTCCCAATGCATCTCATACCTCAATCTCCACACGCTCCGGCCGTGTGCCTTGCCACGCGCACACATCTCCGTCTAGCACTCAATTACGTGATGGCAATCCTCCTTCTTCCGTTTCCAGATGGTGCACATACTCGCTAGTTGTTTTTTTCTGCAAAGCTTAATATCAAATAACTAATGCAGACAGATGAATGTTCAGCAGATTGGTTCTGCAAGTACGTGATGAGGCTGGGCCGTTCCAGTGCTGTAGGCACAATTTCTATGTATGCAGATCCCATACGCTGCTGACTCTGTGCTTCTTATAAATCACACTTGCTGGCGAAGCACCTCTGACTATAAATACACTCGTAACTTTACACACCGCAACCGGCGCGCCATTCTCCGAGGTTAAAGAGAGAACGTTGTGACGAACAGCCATATTCCAATGAGGAGATCTACCTCTCCACGTCGACCCATTTCTCTGGAGACTTTCGAGAGTTTTATGCGTCCTCATCCTCCTCTACGTCTTCATCTCCCTCTTCATCTCCCTCGTCTTCTTCCTCTTCCTCCTCACCATCGCCTTGACTATTCTCGGCTTCGTCATCTTCACCTTCTTGGTCCTCTTCGTCCTCGCCCTCCTCAGCTTCCTCGCCCTCTTCAGCCTCTTCGTCTTCATCGGGTTCTTCAGCTTCCTCGGCTTCCTCACCCTCTTCACCCTCTTCTCCCTCACCTTCATCGCCCTCCTCGCCCTCTTCACCCTCCTCCTCGCCTTCGTCGCCCTCCTCAGCCTCATCACCTTCCTCAGCTTCCTCACCGTCACCCTCTTCTTCCCCTTCTTCCCCTTCTTCCTCCTCATCCTCCTCCTCCTGCTGCTCCTCCTGATCCTCCTGATCCTCCTCCTCCTCCTCTTCACCTTCTTCCCCCTCTTCGTCATCGCCGTCACTGGAGTTGTTCGTCTCTTCGGCCCGACCAGAGTCCACGCTCTTCCTCAGATTCGGGAACATGAGGGAAGGAGGCGGCTGTTCGTCCCAGTCATCCGGAACATCACTAAGCTCACTTTCGTCATCCGCGGAATCGTGAATACTGCCCCGCGGGCTCGATGCTCCGGTGGCCTGCGCAGGCACCTCATCCCCGTCGTCAACCTCCATGGCCGTATCATCCTTCATCTCCGTATCCTCGCCCTCTTCGCCTGCGTCTCCTTCATTTTGCTCCTCTGTATCACTGCCCCCATCGGCATCTCCAGCGGGGGTATGCGTTCCGTTCCTACCACTCGAAACCGATCCGACACGAGACTTGGAGGGAGCAACTGATGGCTTTGGTGCTTCACCAAACCGTGCAAACGCCTGTTCGGCCTTCCGTATGATGTCAGGCCGGCGAACACCGGCCCTACGTCTTGGGGCTACCTCGAGTGCCGTTGATGTCTTGTCACCTTCACCATTGGCCCCCGAGTCTTGCGCGGATGATGGGTTTAGCAGGTTGCCCAAGGAACTGGATGGTTTGAGCTCGATTCCGCCATCGGCTTCTTCTCTGGCACGAGCCCTCGCGCGTGCTTCGAGAACCTCGTGGGGCTCAGGACCCGGCAGTGAAGGGCCGATCTCCTGGTAAATGATGGCGTAGCAGTCGTTGATGAGGTCGTCAATCGCACCAGCCTTCATGAGGCCGCCGTTGAGCTTCTTCAACTCGATCGTCTCTTTGAGGCAGTTGAAGGCGGGAATGTCCGTTGCTGGACCTCCAGCCCACTCAGTAATGCGATCAGCCATGATTTCTAGCTCTTCCATCGACGTCGACTTGAAAGCATCTTCCAACGTGGGGGAAATTTGGAAACCTTGCCGCAGTAGCCTGAGGTAAGCCATAGAGCACATCTGCCACAAGTCGCTGAAGTGGTAGAAGTCGGCGCCCTTCTTCCGAAGACGCCTTAGAACCATTTCCAAGTTTACCCGGTCGTTCATAACCACCAAAATCTTCACCATGAAACGAATGTACTGTGACGTATAGACGTGGTGACGTCCAGGACGCTCGGCGTCACATTTCCAGACATTCATAACCATCGTCTTGGTGAACATGGATTCTCGGAGGACGTTGAAGGCTGCCTTGGCTTGCACAAGCTCGGGCGATTCGCCATCCTCATCGAAAAGGAGGCGGGCATGACGCATGATGATACGATGCTGCCAGTTAGACTTGTCCTTATCCCGTAAGTGATGCAAATTTCGGATCACATATTCCTCCCAATCTTCGTTGTCGTCAAGAGTGATATCGTCTCCAAGTTCCATACCGAATGGCTGCCTCGACAAAATGTCTGCGCCCTCTTGTGGCGTCAAGTCGCCCCGGACGACCAGTTTGTACACTATCGATACGATCTTATAGTGCGGCTCCAAAATGGGATCGCTATGCCGCGATTTGGGCACAGCCGAAACAACCTCAACTGCGTGTTCGAGGGCTGAAATCAAGTACTCGACAGATGGGCGGGTTTCGCGGTCCTTCTGGCTGAGCTGATCAGTGGGCTTTTGGTACATCTTCCAAAGACATTTGGTAAGCATGTACGGATTCCTGTACAACGTTAGTGATGGTTTGACATAATAAAAAAGAATAAATCACCTCCAATCCAATGGTTTGCGTCTCATGGCCCGTTTGAACAAGCCAGCTGCATATTTCCAAACCTTGTAGTCTTGCATCTGGTCGTGAAGTACCCGTTGGAAGGTTCCGTTTCCTAAGCTCTCGATGAAGAATCTCTCATGATCTGCGTGCTGAAAGGGCTCCATGGCGAGAGGCTCGCGACTGGACGCATACAAGCGCATGGCAAAGTTGTGGTAGAGCTCGTAGAGCGGATCTTCGTCCTCGTCGTCGATATCTGCCTCCCAAGAGTTGGACAAGGCAAGCGTGTAGCAGTGAATCGAATTACGCTGGAACCTGAGCAGTTCGCCACGTTCCTTGTTCATTTTGTCGGCCGACCATAAGACAGCTTCATCAAGCTCGTAGTCGAAGCACTCGGCTAGCCGGAACCAGGCATCCCATTTATCTGGGGTGAATTGAAGTTGGAGCCGTAAGAAAGTAGCCGCGAGTCGCAAGTCGTCAGTCGCGCCCGGTGTTTGTCGCTTGCTCAAATCCACTTGCTTGAACCTCGTCAAGGCAATCATGCCCAAGAGGAAGAACCATCCGTGCTTGGCTAGAGCGCTTTCAGGGGTGTTTACAGCAACGACATCCAACTGAACACCGCCACTGAGAGCTTGGTAGAGTCGGAGGGGGTGGATCGGCCGCTTCAGATATTCGGTGAAGTTCCTCAGGTTGTGAATCATCTGAGGCGTCGTTTTCGTTTGTCCAATGGCTCCTTGCATGTGCTCGATGGTTGTCTTGAGGTCTGACTTGAGGAGGTCTTTTCGGGGCATTCTCCTTGCGAGTACTGTGATCTTGTCGACAAGCTGCATTGCATTGCGTTTTTCGAGCTTCTCTGGGGGGCAGCCATGATCCTGAACCTCTCCAGCCCCAACACCAAGTTTGAGACCATGGAGGTCATAAAGCACCTGCCCGAGATAGTCTTCCCAGTTTTCAATCTTCTTGAACTTGAGTAACTCCACACGCATCATCTTCAAGAAGATCTTGTTTGAGGCTTTGCAGCATTTCCTCAGCCCGATGACCTGATGAATTGCAGACAAGAAGTCTGCCAACTCCATCTCTGGGCTGGGGAATACCTTTCCGTTTTGGTTTACGCCGACCTTGATCACTGTGTACTGGAGGCACCACACGCGCACCTGAATCTCCCGCAACTTGTTCAGGAATGGCTGGAATGAGGGACTACTCGGCGGCACACGCGTCATACCGATGCGAATCTCGTCCTCGTGCATCGCCGATGCATGAAGCATGCAGCTCAATTTGATAAGGGCTGCTGATGTCGACTTCAGGTGGTCTTCATCGACGATGTCGTAGGCTGAGCTGTCATTGAGAGCCAACGAAAGCGCGTTGATCAGTAGATCATCCAGCGCTTTGAGCATCTTCAGCAATAGCGGCGGTCTCGTTTCTGGGGCATTCTTGAGATAGCTGTCGCTTTCCAAGTCCGCTGTGAGCATCTCAATAGCTTTGAGATGACATGAGAATCGTTTCGTCGAATACTTGATACTGGCGTACGCGTCGCTAAGCCGTGTCCAGAGGAAAAGACGCAGTTCCGTGCTAGTGCCCAGCAGGAACCTCCAGAGATCCTGGAGGCTCTGACTTGCACATTCCTTGATAGGCACCTTCCTCGTCTTAGAGCGGTCAGAAGGATCCTCTCCGTCCTTTGCCGAATCTTCAGATGGCAGGATAACATAAACAGACCCTGGATTGAGGACAGGCTCAAGGTTATCAATGAC
Organism: Colletotrichum orchidophilum; assembly: GCF_001831195.1. NCBI lineage: Eukaryota > Fungi > Ascomycota > Sordariomycetes > Glomerellales > Glomerellaceae > Colletotrichum > Colletotrichum orchidophilum. The sequence goes on from NW_019173055.1 coordinate 44,997, forward strand.
GGCGACTGGGTCGCTGACATTGTCCTGGAAGAGGCCGAGGAAGAAATCCATGGTGGTCAGTTTAGAGATCTCTCTGTCGGCCGCCGCTTCCGAAATCTCGGGTATCACCGGATTGTTGGGAAGGAACAGTTGATCGATACCGCTTTCTGCAAGGAAATCTCGTAAACTCGTCCAACACTGAAGAATGTACTCTCTCGACGCGTTCTCCGTGAGGGTTGTTGAGAAGATGGCAGCCCAGAGGAAGCGGCCTCTCAGGTTTTCGTTACCCTCTTCTGCGGCATCCCGTAGCAAGGCTGAAGCCATGTCTAGCCACCGACCCAATCGACCTCTGGCTTCGACGCGGATGCTGTAGTCAACGACACTGCTGGGGTTGGTAATTCTCTCATATACGTCAAGATGGATCTCGAAGAGCATCTCGACGATGTTTTTAACAAAACCAAATTCCGTATTCGCTTTATCCGAGCGTCTCGCACAATCCAGGTCGTAATTGATGGCTTGAAGGATATCCTGGTCAAATCTACTAATGACCTGGACGACAGCTGTCTTCATGGCATCTGACCACTTTGTTTGGAGATAGCTGGGACATATCGTCTTGATCCATTCGTACGCAACGTCTTGAGCAGTCATCCAGGATGTGTTTACTCGCTTCACAAAGGCAGTGATGCCCTGCGTCTCCTTGAAGGGTGGTATGACTGACATTTTCTGAGATCCCCCCTTAGCATGCTCAAGAAAAGATGACAAGCTCAGAGACGCCTGTGTCTGTTTGTGGAGCAAGATTTTTGCATTATCCTCACTGAAAGAGACGAATGCATTGCGGAGATCCATGGTCGCTTGGTTCTTGATGGAAGCGCCACGTTCTTCTGCAGCAAGCGAATCCAACACCTCGCTGATCCGGTCTAGAGTTTCCTGGTTCGTGACTCCAATGTTCTCCAGCATGTTCTTGGTGGCTTGGAACAGGTTTTGGTCTGCAGCTTGATAAGGGGCCAGCTGGGACGCAAGGACGGCGCTGGGGTCGACAACCTCTTCTGCGGCTGCTGTCTCTCGTCTCCTAATTCGCTTGCTCCTTTTCTCGACCAGGCTCTCCTCTTCCTGGCCCTCGGGAATGCCAGCTGCTGACTGTGACCGCTTTCGAGAGGGTTGGGAGGCGCTTCGGCCCTTACGAGTGCTCTCGACAGGCTTGGGAATCTCCTTCGAAACGGGCTCCGTACTCTCAGTCTTTTCCGTATTATCCTGCCTGTCCTCCTGCATTGAGTTTTCGTCCTTATCTTTGCCATCCGAATCATTTGGCTGAACGTCCTGCTCTGGCTGGGTTTCCATAACTACGTCATCGTCATCTTCCGTTTCAGGAAGCTCAATGACAATAGCTCGCCCGGTCTGCCCCTTTTCGAGGATGAACTGCACCAGTGACATACCCAAATCGGCCCATGATGCAGTTGGGGGGGCTATACTAAGACGGGTGAGGCCCACTTCTTCGACAGTGGTGCGGGCGGACCCAAGATATTTAATTGGATTCGGCAAGAACGGTATGGGGTCGATATGTCGTTTGATGAAGTCGGGCATGTCTCTCTTCACCCAAGGGCCCATGATAGGGTGAGACAAGGCGACTTCGTCCGACAGGGACTGAAGCTGGTCCTTCAATTGTTGACCAGCGTATCCTTCTGCCAAAGATGGTGGCTCGACCTCGATAACGGCCGGATCATCGTCAAGTTCGATAGCAGCTTCGAGGCAGTATCTGTTGATCCTCGAGCTCTTCAATGAAGCAGCAACACGAGCCGTACGGCGCCACAACTCCGCATCGGACGGATCGCGATCAAGGGCGGCGTTGAAGTCGGTCAGGGCGTTATGCATGTTTCGGAGAGCAACATCCTTCTCGAAGTAAGCAGACGCATCGTTCCCGGCACTTCGTGCGGCATGGCGGGTGCGATCAAGGAGGAATTGACCGCGATTCTTGTATGCAAGGAAGAAAGCTTGGGGAAGACTGCTACCCGTGGTGTCAACATCGGCGGTTTGGAGGTCCAGGCTGCCAGCGAGAGCGGGGTCGACAAGCAATTGATCAGGTTGTCGTTCTGCTCTTTCGTACTCGGTAGAAGCCTCAGGGTACTTGAAGATTTCGGACTTGAAGAGATCATCGTAGGCGTCGGAGGCTTCATCGAAGAATCGAGGGCCTTGAGCATGCAGCTTCAGGGCATTTTGGAAGCGCTTCAGGGCTTCGTCGACCTAGGAAACAGTCAGAATTGGTCAAATATTCAGGTGATTCACTGGCGCGTACATGAAGCTCGCGGGTGGTGTCGACCTCATCATCGGAGTTCTCCTCGGCTTCGACATTGATGGCTTGGAATGCCGGCTACACGCTGATATCAGTTCTGACCTCAATGGCGAATAGTGGACGGCATTTTTTTTTTTTGGTACAAACCATATCGACGGCAGGTTCCTGCGACCGGATTGATTGCAACCACGCTCTACTCTATATAAGGATGTGCGATGTGTGGTGGAGTGGATGAATGTTCAGAATGATGTGGTTCTGGGCGAATGCGCAGCCATCATGACCATGTGGAAAAGCGCAGCGCGTGGCTGCTGGGACAGACGCGACCTGGATTCGTTAAATTGGTTGCTCGCATGGAGATGTCGGTACGTATCGCATTTTACAGAACATGGAAGCTAAGCTTCCTCAAGGTATCTTAGTGACCCAGCTTTCGCGTCAGACCTTGGGGCCAGCTCAGCTCCCAGCTTCCAGCTGCAAGCTCCCTAATAGGCTCATAGCGATACAGGACGATTAGACCCCCGATAACTCAGGGGGTTGCGCTAAGGTACTGTCCATGTTGTGATTCTAGCGAGACGTCTTACGTAAGGATCCGGCTCAAGACAAGCTGGCATCTCAGGAACATGGCAATGCAGCAGACCAGCGCCTACAGGTCGGGTTCGTTGGACCCATCAGCCTAAGGTGGCCCCTCAGCCGTCCGTCCTACAGTACCTTATGGAGGGCGCCCCGTGGTCTAATCAAATCGTGCCCTGGCTCTTCGACCCTGTCAATCACCTCCAGGAAAGCACCTCAGCTCCATCTGCTCTCCATCCCGTGTGTCCCCTGCCAATGACAGGCCTTAGCTCCCTGTCGGTTGCACAACATCAATCAATATTGTTCCAAGCCGGTAGCAGGTTCCCAGTCCTGGACGGTCGTGGAGTCCAAGCTTGCCCACAGCGCCTGGCGTCACCACCTTCCCCCAGTGTCCAGTTCACGCCGCAATCCCACCACCAATTCCAGCTGCGACAAGCTGGGCCCTTCAATCATCCATCCCTCACCAATCTCACCGACACACCTCGAGCCGCCTCCGATCATCAGCCTTCATCCCTCTCCTCCCAGCCATCCTTCCGAGTGTGCGCCTCGCGTCAGAACCGCTCACCGGCGCCTTCTTCTGCTCGCGCACATGTATCGAACCGCTAGCTCATAACACCGTATCCAGTCCATTCCCATCGGGAGCATCTCTACCATCTTGCGCGCCGCCAAAGCTTGACACGCAACAACCGCTGCAATGGTTGCGCCGGCTGTGCCCGAGTAAGTCTACCATCCTCGATCTGTGCACATACCGCCCTGGATTCTAATGTGCCTGCCAGGCTTACCGAAGAGATTCTCTCTGAATCAATTGAAGCCCGAACCGAGTCCCTCATCTCCCTTCGGGAGCTTGGTCCTCCCGACCTTGTCCACCTCCTGAAGCAAGCCACAAGAAACCCTGGCAAGCAGGTAGATGATGACCCTGCACCGCCGAGCCTATATCTGTGCTAATTAGCATCTTCCCCCAGATCGGAGTCTATCACCATGTCACCGGTGTCGATGCTTCGTCTTCGGCCAGTCTTGCTGCCTACATCAACACTCTGACCTACCGTGAGCATGGCCAGGCTGTACAAACCAAGATATCCGAAGGCCTTTACTGGTATGTGGAATCCTTGCGCATCGAGCTCCACTCCATATGGCTAATGCATTGTTAGCTGTTACAATGCCTTCTCCCGACTCGACATGCGAGTTCACGTAACGATCCCTGGAACCGTCGAAAGCTACTGCGTAGATGAGCGAGGCGAGAAGCGCAAAGCGACGGATGACCTGTGGCTAGAGACTTACCTATGCAGCGTCCTGAGAGCCTACTCCTACGCCGATGATGGTAGCGGAGAGACCATTCGGAAGATCATGGGTGTGCGCAGATACAACCCTGTTACCAACACCGAGACTGAACACCGTTTCCTTGGTGCCGCCGAGCAGCTCTTCTTCCGAGGCATGCATAACTCTCAGAACACAATGGCGTCGCTAAGCTAACGATGTCACAGGCTGGCAGCTGGGTTCCGACTCTGTCGTTCAAGTGCCGAACAATGTCTCGAACCATTTGACCGCCGGCCTCCTCAAGTACTTCCAGACCACGGGCCGCCATGCTTCTGGTATCAACCTCTTCGAGAAACTCAGAGACCAAAACATTGAGGTATCCTCACTTTTGGCCAAGGTTTTGTTCATGGGCAATGAGGAAGTTCAGGGTGTCAAGGTGCTGCATCAGGCACTGAAAGAGTCGCCAATGGACTATGTCATGCTCGATACGCAGGCCGAGTTCCTCCTCAGGAAAGCGCAGACCGCCGCAACGCCAGAGCTGAAGGAAGAGAGACTTCGCTTGGCCATGGGCTGTGCTGATCGCAGTACCATTGCTGCTCCTAGTGAATTCGGCACATGGGCGAGATTGGCACAAGTCTACGTGGCAATGGAGGACTGGGAGAATGCCTTGACCATCCTCAATTCCTGTCCCATGTTCACGTACCAGGATAAGGACGCGCCCCAGATGCCCGAGCCGAAGGACGTACATCTCCCTACTCTCCCAGAGACCCGCTTGGATGAGATTGATAGCGAACCCGAGTCCAGATACTCTGAGCAGGTTGATGCCAGTCTTCTAAACCTCCGTGCTGCGGTTTACAAGGGAACCTTTAAGCAGGCATACGGCATCCTGACCGAGATGACTTCAAAAATTGGATGGGATCAGCTTCTCAAGATCAGAAGCACCGTATTTGTCATGGAGGACGAGTACCGCTCCGAGAAGCAGGAAACCTCGCAGCCTCAACGCAACCCCAGCACCGACGGTCTTCGTGGCACCCCAGACCCTACAACGAATGGCGATCGCTCGGACTCGGAGGATGACGATGAAGACGAAGACGAAGACAAGAAGTTCCGGCCGGCGGACACTGAGTCCACTGCGGAGACATTAGCACCAAATGGACAGACAGAGGGCGAGGCTGTGGAGAAGCCCACCCACGCGATAGATCCCGGTGAATTGAAGGGCGATGTGGAAAACGTAAGTCTCGACTCTTTCCTTCTGGCGAAGTCATGTTAACATCAATTAGGGTGCGCAGACCGACGACCACCTCTCTAAGCTGAACAACAAGCGGTTATGCGAGCGCTGGCTCGATAGCCTCTTCATGGTGTTGTATGAGGATTTGCGCGTCTACACGATCTGGAGGACGCAGATGGCCCAGTACCGCGCGCAGTCCATGCAGTACAAGAAGTCGGCCGAGGAGTGGGAAATTCTAGGGTCTTTGGCGGAGAGACTTCAACACCCAGAAGAAGCCGTGGAGGCCTACCGAGCTTGCCTCGCCGCGAGATTCAGCCCGAAGGCCTTGACGGGCATCCTCCGTGTTTTCGAGGAAAACAAAAACACGCGCGAGACGGTCGCATCGGTCATTCGTCTCGTCACCTGGCAGTACAGGTGGTACTCGGAATTCTCACCAGAGCTTCTCCATACAGTTCGGACGCTTATCGAGGACGAAGGTGCGGTCAAGATCAGAAGCATCATCCAAGCCACCAGCCTCCCGCAGAATGTCCTCGATCTGACCCATCACTATGCTGCTCTTTGCGCTACTTTCCGCAGCAGCGGCACCGACGGTTAGTCGCCGGCCGTATTATGAGCCAGGGGCCGAGCCCCGAGCATCGGTTACACGGCGTTGATGAATCGGAGGGATTTTGTCGTTCAAGATTTTCATGCCTAGGATGTGATTTGTGGTATGCAGTTGGGCGCTCACATGTTCCACCACCACGGCGTGCATCTCAGTCATAGCAACGGCGCGCTGTGCTGAGTTCGATCCAAAAAAAAGTAACATAAGCCAACCTTACTTCGGGTTCAGGGCTATAACGCAGAGTCAAATGATACCTAGTTGTTCAATTGAGAGATGAGTTCAGAATGGGCAATGTGATGTGAATGAAGAGACCGTACACCGGATGTGAGCTTACAGGAAAATTAGACTGGCCGGCACTGGGCCTCAATGCTTACCGGAGCAAAGTCCCCGAACATGCGGAGCCACGGAGCCGACCCGCTCACCGAGAACCATTTTGTGTGCCCCGCCGATCACGAAGCAAAACCTAGGGGGGATGATATCACTCCTACGTCAAAACGGTCAACCTTCTGTCTCAACCATAGCCGTACTGAGGGTCCCTGGGGTTTGGACGAAGAAAATGGTGGCGCTGTGCCATCTGTCCAGTTCGATCAGTGTCGATGAGATAAACTGGTCGCCACCAGCACCACATTTTGGCGGGTGTGGTGATTTCATCGCACAGTGATGCGTGAGATCATGGAGATGACATCGATGCATTGAATTTGAAATGACGAGGCTGGATGATAGTTGACGACGGCTACATAAGTTGATGATTCCGAACCGTTGAAATCGCTCTCATCATTGCGCTAGCAACCAAAATACCAGCCAAACACCTACCTTAAAGTATAGTGCACAGCAGAACAATAACACCACTATCTCTCACACGAAACATTAAACGTATTACTTCAATCTCAACGTACGAAATGGCACCCTCAAAGGATCAGCTCATGGAGACCGCCGCCCAGGCCCAGCTCGACTTGAACACGTACCAGTCCAAGACAGGTGCTGCGCGCCCCCAGGGCAACGACGACGCCGGTGTCTCCTCCATCCAGACCGAGAACCGCTTCCCTGGCGCATCGGTCAGCATACAGGGCGACCCCACCAACAACGTCTCCTACAAACCCGAGCAGCCGCCCAAGAACCCGGCTGAGAATGACGACGATGTCGTCCCCGCCAAGAAGATTTCGTCCCTTGGCACCCAGGATCAGAAGGGCGATATCTTGCTTCAGGGCGAGGGCGCCGTGAGGAATAATATCGGCACCAAGGCGCCTTGTGTTGGTGGCGAGAAGTTCCGCGGTTCGGACTATTATGTTCCTGAGAGCGTGCCGGATAGCATCTCTGCCGAGGGGAATATTGCACCTGAGAGCGTGACACAGGCATCTGCTGAGGCTGAGAACCCTCGGTGAATTCAGTGATTTGAGATGTTGTCACGGAATATTCCTAGCTATGGATGGTGGAAGGATGGCGATACTAGGCACTGTATGATTCTAATGATCATGATGTACAACTATAATGAAGCTGCCAGAAGGCTGTAAATCAGATGCATCTCTCTTGCAACACAAGTCTGCAAAAATGGTGCTATAGTTTAGCCGTAAGTTAAGGGGTATGAGTGGAAGTGAAATTGCGCAAGTTGCCTTGGACGAGCTGTCTTGTTTCTATTCCGGAGAAGAGGTCGTAGCAAGAATGTCATTGCTGTTCTATTAAAGAAAAGGCAAGGCCAAATAGTAAGACACGGTCACAGTATGGACTTTGGCATGTTGACACAAGATTATTTATCGTGATTTAATTAGTTTGATAACTTTTCCTTTGAAAAAGCACGCCTGTATCATGTCTTGAACCTACTGGCTAGCCTCTCATCTCAGAATAGTATGAAATCCGCCAACGCCTCGCTTTTGAATCAATCCACCCACCGTCTAAGTCTATGATGCGCATATGATGAGAAGAAGAAGAAGAAAAATAAAACGGAAGGAAAGAATCAAGGAACACCCTCAAGTGGCAGGCTGGTAAACATCAGCAACGAAACGATCGCCCAGCACCTCTCTAGCATCCCGACCCAACACCTCGCTCAAATTCTGCAAGAAATCATCAACAGCTCGCGGCCTGGCGCACGCGAACACAAGTGCCCCATCCTCGATATTCTTGACCAAGTTTTCCCTCACCCCGGTCTCTAGCATCGCATCCTGTGCTCTCCTCTTCTCCTCGTTGCTTCCCGTCAGCCTCAAGACGTCAAGGATGCCGGCCTCACTTGCTTCTTGCACCGCTTCGCGCACGAGAGCCTCGTCGGCCGCCTTGAAGCCGGCAAACAGGCTGATCGCAGGGCCCTTGGCGGTCCTGTCATCCGTGGAATGCAGACGCTGTAGGCGGTTTTGCAACAGTCCGCGGACGGGAGCCATACCGGAACCCGTTGTGAAGATGATCATCGGCTTGTCCTGGTTCTCAGCCATCGCCTGTAGGTGAGACGAAGGGCGGATCTTGCAGGTCGCGGCTCCAAAGGTCTCGAAGCAGTTGAGGTATTTGTCTGAGAATTTGCCGTTGGGGTGGTGCTGGACGAGCAGATCTAGAGTATTACCATTCTTCTGCTTCGTTCTTGAACCATCAGAGGCGATAGAATACTCCCTCGGCTGTATCGTTGGCATGGCATTGCACAGCGCATCCAGCGTCACAAACTGCCTCCAGTTGGAAGGAATCCGATGGACCACATTCTCAATGGGAACCTTGGCTAGGGTCTCTGGATGAGGAAGAGACAGCCACTCTGCCCATTGCGTAGACTTGAAAGGCTGGTCCAAGTCTGCAAAGCGCTGGAAAAACTCCCCGACGGTAGGCTCACCCAGGAGGCTTAGACGCTCTTCAGACTGCACGCCTAGGGCCCCAAGAACACGAGACACCTTGTTCTTGGAGTTGGGCGGTAGAATCCAAACGCTGCCCATGGTAGGGTACTCTCGATCGCCCAGGTCGAGAGTGACCCTCTTCATGCTGTCGGCGGCAGTCCCCAAGACAGGCTGTCCGACGACCTTGGCCTGAAACCACGGACGGGTGTCAAAAGGTCTGACCGGGCGAGCGGTCCGCTGCACGTCACTCATGTTCTCATCTTGCGGGCTCGACTTTTGGAGCCCGGCGAGGACCTGATCAAAGAACTGGCCAAGGACGGACCAGGGAGGATTCTCGAATCCGGTGTCGGCTTCGCGCATGCCAATGAGTCTCTGAGCATCTCCTTTACTCAACAGCTCCTCAATGTCCATGGCGGCCTGGTTGTAAGTGTCCGGGTACTCCAGCGATCCATTCGCGAATATCGCATACTGGCAAGAAATCGCCTTTGGGTTTCTCGCTAGCGCATCAGCAAAGGCCTTGCCATTCTGCGGGATCTCCCCGCGCCCTGTCGTGCTGGCAACGATGACCAATACATCATCGGCCTCGACCATGGAGATGGGCAGGGCATTGAGCGTGCACGGCACCACGACGGAACCCAACTTGGGGTTAATGTCGCACGCGTGCTGCAGCTGCGCGCACAGCCTCTTGCAAAGCTTGATCGCTACATTGCCCGAGCTGCAGAATCCGATGTAGATCCTGCGCCCGGGCCCCCGGGGGCTCAAAGGCGTTAGAGGCGTGGTAGGCCTGACGATTTGCGAGGGCGGAGGGACGGGCAAGAAAGGCGACGGGGAGGAGGCGGTGCCGAAGGGAGAGACTGGCGTGACGGGCCTCGTGAGGGAGATGGACGGCACCGGCGGGATGGAGATGTTGAGCTGCGTGTCCGACAGGTGGTGGTGAGATCGCGTGGAGCGGGCTTGTCGTTGCCGGCGCCAGGCCTTGATGGGATCTTGGGCATGGCGGCAGATCAACGGCTTCGGTTGGTAGTTTGGAGAGCCGCCGCGGTGCCAGATGGGGATGATGGAGCCTTGTGGTGGTGCCAGCCAGTATGGATCAGAGGGGAGACGGAAGCCGTTGTTCATGAGATGCTCGTCATCGAACTGGGCAAACTGCTCGGCCGCGCCAAGAGAATCTGACATTCTGACACCCGCCTGAGCAAAGGACCAGTACGTTGCGTAGTTGAGCTCGAGCTGCGCGCGGGACTGTTGTGTTACTGTGAGCGGATGCATCTCAGACGCGGGCACTGTGCAGAAGGACTCACCAACACCGCCAGACGCTCATAGTCTGGGAGGTCATCCACATCGCCATCGACCAAGCCAATGGCCTTAGCGACTTGCGGAAGCGCGTTGTAGCGGAACGAATCTGCGAGATTGCGAACACCGATCTCGGCATCCATAAACCTGCATGCTTTGTCAGTGATGTATTCTTGCAGCAGACAAGGCGGATACCCAACATACCATCCAACGAAGGGCGCCGCGGTGTATTGCACGCCGCCAATGCTGAAGCCAAGGCGGCTGAGTGCTGGCGCGGGAACCCAACGCAGTCCAAGGGTCTCGAGCCCTGGATGCTTAGGATGGCGGATGTGCACCAGAGGGAATGCGTCCTTGGGAAGCTCAGTGATGACGGGCTCCTCGCCCTCGGCCATGGTGACGAGGGGCAAAAGATCCCATTGCGAGCGGAGACGGGGCGGTGTCCAGCCGAGCTCAATGATGGCGTTGGTAACCTCGACGTTGGCGGGGTCTCCGAGGATTTCGCCGTTTGATTGTTGATACTTGACAGTGTCAGTGGATAATCGGTTCTCCTGCGGGAGCAAGACTTACCCCGGCAAAGGACAAGAGTTGTGAGTTCCAGATCATGGGTCCGCGGCTATCAATGTCTCTGGGAGGGAAGACGAAGACTATTGAGAAAATGTTAGATTGCGATAGAGTCACGAGGGGGTGACTACACACCTGTCGGGTTGATTTCACCCGAGTTGTAGGCTACTTTCAAGTTCTCGATGAGAGTCTCGGCCATCTTTTTGCTTGTCCGAACATGTCTCAAGTCACATAGCCTGCAACGAAGATTAGTAACAGCTTATTCTGAGGTTGAAGTTGCCCATACCTCAAGTTGCTATACTCAGATCGCATGATGCATTTCCGAGCATGTTTCCAAGCTGCCCGGAGCCCGAACTCGAGTTCCTCAAAAGTCTGAGTCCACAAGCCACCCACCAAGCCAACCGTAGTAGCCGGTGGTGCCTCCGATCCACATTCGGACGCCGTTGTGAATTTTCCCTCTGTCGAGTTCTTTTGAATCTCCTGAAGGACTTCGTGTGCTCGGTGGTGGAGTTGCTCCGTGTCAATGAGACCATCCTTGTACATCTGTTGGAGAAAGTCGAGCGCATCCTCGCGGACTTGAGCGTAAGACTGATTCCGGCCAACACGATCCTCGTCCATGTGTGTCATCCGACCAGACTGGCAAAATTTGGCCGTGCAGCCCGTTGAGGATAGGGACGGGTATTGTGAGCGGATGTTGGCGAACTCTTGTTCCGCGGACATCTGCCGCGGCGGCACGGCAAGTGTGCCTTGAAGGAATGGGCACGCCATTTTTGGTGTGTATGTGAGTTGAGGCTGTTATTGGTAAACAGGAAGATCGACCGGGGAAGCCGAATATCGGTACTTCTTTTCCCCAAGACTTTGAGGGTCAACCCAAAGAAGCTTAAAGCATAGAAGTGAATAAAGTACTTAGTGGGTTGCAGATGGGCCTGATTCCGAGTGCGAGTCAGAGTGGAGTCTTTGAATGAAAATTGGTGATGGCGGCATCGGCATCCAAGCGAATGACTAAGTTTAAGCGCCAGTGGTGATGATCTCCAGATGATTCGGGACCACGAAAAAAGAGTGGACGAACCCTCCAACTTTATAAAACTCCAAAGTGTAAAACAATGCAAACACTAAACTCCAGACCGAAGATCTTAGGACGACTTAGGCTAAGCTGAGCCCTGCCGTGGCCCTCATCTTCCAAGTTTGACCTGCATCACCGTCTGATATTGGACACACCGGTTCCCTTCCTTTACGCCACATGGGCCGCTTCCTCCAACAGGATGATTGCACATCAGTAAACCTCGTGCTCGAGGTAATACATCATCACTACCTACCAGTATGAGGTGAGTGGGGTGGTACATGCTGTCTCAGGCAGGTTTGCGCAACTCGCTGCTGAATGGCTGAGTGCTTTACAAGGGGGGTTGTCGAAAACTGTTTGTTCAGCCCCCGATAAGGGGGCATCTTTCTGGCCCAAAGCCACCGCAATGTCAACACTTCGTATATGAAGCATGGGGGTTCGGGGGAGGAGCAGTAACGGGCATGGACTTTACGAGTGGGGGATGACGGCGATGAGAGCGTCCTAGCGCTGCCATGCGATCTGACATGGAAGGGTCCTCGGGACCGATACCATTAGCTGGCCGAAGTTGGTGAGGGTGAGGAGGCTGAGTTGGATTCTCTCACTCAACATGCACGGCCGTTTGCTCCCCAAGTCAATCCTTTCCAATAACGGCTTCATCGTCGATTGGGGGGAGGGGGGTCCCCATTGGAAGAGCGTTGGAGCTGTATTTCGCTCTCCCAACTCGGCCCAACGACCACTTACACGGAACCGATCCATCGGAGTACACTGGCGTACGGAACCGATTGAGCAAGAACCTATAATAGATCACGAGCCGCGACAACCTACGAAAGAAATGACACAAAGTTGGCCAATGTGCACGTACAACGGCGGGTGACTGCAGCTACTTTCTGCGATTGGTTATGTATGAAAAAGTCGCAATTATCAAAATTGCCAAGGTGTGAGGAGTGTATGCTCCGGACCATACCCAGCAGTGCTGAGTGAGGCGATTCACACCCACCAGCCGTAGAATAATTCCCATTCGACGCTTGGCGCGGATGCATCACCAGACCAATTGAGCCTCATCCACCAGGTCTGTCTGTCATACGGCGTAATTTATTGCCAATTTCTCCGCGGCCGAATCTTGCGCCCGCAACTCGCGTGGCTCGTCACCACCATGGTGTGAGATTTTCAAGCCATGATTGCCTTCAGCCGAGGCCTGGACAGGCAGCCCAGCTCTCACCTGATGCTTCATCCTAGTCCTGTCGTTGAAACTAGCGATTTCGGAATGTAACAGAACCCTTTTTGGAATGTTCTATCGAGTCTGAGGCGTGTCTCTGTTCTGGACCGGCTACGATATGCCTCCAGAGGCCACGACAAGGCGAAGCGCACACGGGAATGCAAGAATACAGAGAGGCGCTGATCTAGAAGGTCTTGAGGTGGACGAGGGCGAGCTATCGAACGTGGAGATCGCGTGGAGACCACGCCTTTGCCTTGCTTGCCTTCGCAGTTCGAGCCGAGGTGGCTGAGATCGTGGCCAAGACATGAGAAACGAGGCAAAGCCTGAACTTTCAGAAGCGCCCTCTGGAAGACCACATGGCAAACGAATAAAACAACAACAACAATAATAAAAAGGGGGACGTGTTTCGTGCGACGTTGTCAAATGTGGATTTCCTGGAGGAGAGAACCGCTTCAGAATACACCCCATTCGGTCGCGAAAGGTCGTTTCCTCTTCCTCTTACATGACATCAAGTCGTGTGAAACCAGACTCGAGGTGTCAAGGCGGTGGCACAGCATGAAGATGGGCCGCCCCGCCCGGATGAGATCTGCAATACCGACCCTGACAGCAGTCCCGGGTTTCTTGCTGCGCAAATCCGCAGCCGGCGGCCATTGGGAAGTCTGCCTTCCGTATCATACTGGGGCTGTCTGATTCTGACAAATGTTTCGGCCGATGACCGTCGGCGGTGCAGTCTGAATTGCTGCGCCGATGAAAAGGCTTCCGAACCGGTGCGACATCGCCAAGGCTAGCCAGGGTTTCCAGAGGTGAATAACACTCGTCGCACGTCGTAGATTCGCAGCAAAGATGTTGAAGGTCCTTGGCTCCTCGCAGCTACCGAGAGAGCCTCCCTCATCTCTCTGATTTGGGTTGGACGCCAATGAATTCCAAGTCGTACGGTAGATCTAAATCCGTTAGCGGGATGGTTCGCGGACTAATGAGATCAACATGCGCGGACTCCTGACTAGCTTATTACTCATGAAGCACAGGCACGCAGGGCAGTGCTTATCTGGACCAATGCCAGGTCGAAGCTGTCATACTTTGGTTGCGGTGCGCCGGTGACAGCTTCTGGAGCCTGATGATTGTTGAGCGTGTGAGGTTGAAGAGCGATTTCTAAGTCGTTAGAGTGCCTTGTGAGTTGCAAGCGATAATGATGCAAGGGAGACACGGAGAATGATAGGCCAAATGTGGCTTGTGCGGGAACATTCCGATTCGTCCACGCTGACAACACATGCCATCGTCTTCTTCCAAACCTTGTCACCATGAGGACCAAGAAATGACGAATATTTGCAGTTCTGGGTCTACTTATTCTATCCGAAAGATCTAATGTTACTCTGTTCACAGTCAGCAATGCAGCCTGAATTAGTACTTTGGAGTACGAGGTAGGCAGTCGGAGCCTCGAACCCATTTTCAATTGTTCTTGGGGGATTGGACGTGATGTCTTATGTGCAGCGGGCGATGCCATCAACCTCGTTGATGGTACGGATCGAGATCTGGAGGGGCGCAGAGTTATGATAACAACACGAATATAGTTACCAGATGTAAGCAGGAACAAATCATTACCTCTTAAGCAGGTTGAACATCGAACTCGTATGGTTTCGCACACATCAAGTCTAGATTCGTGACGGCACGGAGAACGACTTCTCAAAAGTCTTCTTGACCTGTTCGCACTTATTGAGACGCACCACATCGGTGAAAATGGACTTAGCGACCTGATTTGCGCAGCGATTGCGAAGATGGCCCGCTTACCGTTGTAGACGAGGATGGCGTGGAAGCGGTCTCCTTCTGTATGAAATCTTCCATAACCCAGTTGGGCCTCGCGCCACTGATATCGACGGCGAAGGTCTTCCCACCTCGAGCGCCTTCCCGAACATTAAGGTAAGATGTGATTGCCGCACTCCGCAAGAGAATCACCGCCTTGCAGAATGTATTTTTTGGCTCCAGAGAGTTCTTCAAAATCATTTTGAAGCTCACCGCGCATCGTCTCTCCCAGACCAACGAAGAGGCAATAGGCGTAATAGTCGCCCGAGTTCAGGATGTTGACATCGGCGTGGCCATACTCTGTAGAATGGACGGATCAGATGATGATCCTTTTCTCGGCTTATTCCTCTTAAGGTTGACTGACCTCGGATTTCTCTACGAGCCACACACATTCTTGGAGTTGATTCTCCAGGTAAGTTCCTGCATATGATCAGTCAATTATTCATCTCGACAGAAGAAACTGGCGTGGTCTTGTTATAAGACGTGGGATTATCCTCGTGCACTCGAAAATATGGGAGTAAGATCGGACAGAGCTTTACCTGGTAGCCGTAGCTATGCACATCAATAAGCACGTGTCTTCTTTTGAAGAATGATCGCAGACGTACTAGATGTCCAGCATAGGAACACCCAGATCAAAGATCGCGGGGTCGACGTCTTTAAAATGTTGGAAAGAGCTCTACTTTGCTTGGTCAAGAGTTTCTTACGAGGAGAGTCTTAGTCGTAGATGGAAGAGGGACCACCAGACAGCACAACACCCTTCGTCTTGAAAGGAAGATCCGCCAGCTTTTTGGTGCAAGGCAGCATCTCAGCATAGACCTTGAGGGATTTCAGGCGACGGAGGATGGAATTGCTGGTCTGAGAACCAAAGTCGAGGACGAGAATGGTCTGCTATACACCAAGTTAGTTACCCAAGTTGCCTACATTTTGCAACCTCCAACAACTCCGACTGTGTCGACACCATTGGCGCCTGGCGACCCGTCTGTCGCAGCCGTGGAGCGGGTTGTGACTTTGAATCGACGTGTTGGATAAGCGCGAGCCGGATGTTACAGCTCGGCGCGCATATATAAGGATGAGTTCCGGTGGTGAGAAAGTCACACGCTACCATGCCCTCCAGCTCTAGGCGGACCGCCCATGCAGCAACAGATATGATATAAGGCAATCGCAGGAGTTATTTAGTAGGCAGTAGCAACTCATTGTAGAGTCATCCGTGTCTATAAGAGTTCGGAAGGTCGAGGTCGAGGTTTCGGGCGCTGTCCCTAGGCAATGGCTGGTTGTGACGATGGTCGCGATAGTTGTGGGCGGTGGTGATCCACACAGTCAAAGTCCCCAGGGGGGCATATTCGGGCGTTCATGAGGTCGCAAGAAGTGCACATAAATCCAGCATGTTTTGAGACGCCTCGGCCTCGGCTTCAACAGGGCTCGCCGTCTCGAATGATTGAGAATGAGGATGTAAGAGTCAATCGCCTGTACACCAGCGCATGGCGGGGGCGGGGCACTTCGCCGTCCAGTTCCACAGGTTACCTTATCTTATCGCTCCAGGTCTAAGGTGCCTTGAGGTAAGGTAGGTACTACCTTATCGTGATAGCGTCTTGGCCACATTACAGCTCCAGCCACAGTATTGGAGGCGTCGAGTTGTCACTGAAATCAAGCATTTCAAGAAGTTACAGGATAGGTGCTGAAGAGAATTGGTACATTGTGAATTTGAAAAGATTAAATTGATTATTACGAATTTATCAGTCAAGAGCCGAGTCATAAGAAACAGGTTGTCTCTTTTGGTGTAGTTCCAAGGGCAGTGCAGTGACCTGGTCCCAATCCAGCCAGGATGATGTCATTCATCTTCTCAGTGACATCGCCAAACCCGCCGAATTTGGCAACTTCTTTTGAAGGACATGAGCACTGAGGTTCATCAATATTTCTGTCATCGATACATAAAATAAAACCATATAATGTATGAGATCTACGTTGTGAGTACATCTTACTCTGAGTTGTCCAATCTTCGCCCATGGCTAACACATCTAGGCCGGCGCTGCGGCTGCGTTCACAGTGGACTGTCTTGTCTACCCTCTAGATACCATCAAGACCAGGTACCAGAGCCAAGACTTTGTCAAGACGTATGCCTCGACATCAGGAAGCAAAGCGCCTCTCTTCCAGGGCCTCTACCAGGGCATTGGGAGTGTGGTGCTGGCCACCCTACCGGCAGGTGAGCACCCACGAAGTTTCTCGCAACCCTTAACCGATTGCGGCCAACCGTGAAGCGAGGGAAACATGTACTGATAAGCTTGGAAACTTCGTAGCCGGGATATTCTTTGCCACGTATGAGAGCATGAAGAAAACCATCTCCAATACCGCCTCGCTCCCCCAACCATTTGTGCATGCCTCAGCCTCCGCCATCGCGGAGATGGGCTCCTGTCTGGTCCTCGCACCGGCGGAGGTTATCAAACAAAATGCACAGATGTTGCGTCAGCAGGATAGCAGCAGTAGCAGCAGTAGCAGCAGTAGCAGCAGTAGCAACAGCAGCAGCAGCAGTGGCACCAGAAGATCAACTTCACTCCAGGCCCTGCGGCAAGTCACCAGTTCCGGGGCTCAAAGACGGCTCTTCTCCGGATACACGGCCCTCGTTGCGCGTAATCTCCCCTTCACGGCAATTCAATTCCCCATTTTTGAGCATGTGCGGAAGACGGCCTGGAGTTCTCGGTCGCAGGAAAGGGCAGAGGGCGAAGAGCAAGGCCTCGTGGAGACGGCCGTGGTCACGGGAACCAGCGCCGGCGCAGCGGGAGCATTCGCTGCTTTCATCACAACGCCGAGCGATGTCGTAAAGACCCGGATGATGCTGAGTGCAGGAGAGACGGGCGATAACCAAGGCATGTCGGGCCAACAGGCTGGTAAAGCAACGACGACCAAGCCGAGCCGCGGCAGCTTGGAGGTGACGCGGGACGTGTACCGACAAAACGGCATCCGCGGGCTCTTCCGCGGTGGAGGATTGCGTGCCGTGTGGACGGCCGTTGGCAGCGGTCTCTACTTGGGCACGTACGAAATGTCAAAAGTCTGGCTCACCCGAGGCAAGGACGAATCAGAAGTCGTTGGAGGGCTGTGAATGGGCGACAATCGTGCATATGTGTGATTAGCAGGGTGCATCGAGAGATAACAACCAGCGGTGACGGCGCGGAAAGGTTTGCTGTAGGTGTGTATACGTGGATCTATAGAAGTGTTTTCCGTTATCAAGGGGGCAACATGAGCTGGATGGGCCGTTCCGAATGTCACGTCGTGTCGACCCTTCTGGTTGTTGTCGAAAGTTGAAAGAGAGCAGAGATAGGGATAATGGGAAGGGAGAAAAAGCGTTCCCGAAACACGGGCTGGACACCATGCTGCTGTGGGAGCGGACGTTTGCTTAGTAGGTTGATTTGGGTTCGATTTCTATCGGCGTCAACTGTTGTTTTAACCTAACGGCCTACTCTTGCTACCGCATTGTTGAGGTGGATGTTGCCGCCGGTGCCTCGAGACCGTGTTGGTCGCCCTGCGGCCCTGTGAGGTGGATTCGTATTCCTCTGCTCGCAATGCCAGGACCTGGGAGATGCCGGGGTAGGCCAGCCTGCCGATGTAATTGTTGTCAGCCAGTAGTTCCGGTATGATAGAGCACCACTCTGCCAGCCTCCAAAGTCAGAATGCAGAGATAAAGGCAAAAGAGAGAGGCACATACGCACCCTGAGAGCTTGCACAATATTTCGTCTCTCTCTCTCCCTCTCCCGTATGCCTGATCAAACCTTCCATCCACCCTTTGGCTGGCCCTATAGCTAGCTATACGATTTGGTCAGTCATGGCCCGGGTGTAGCGTTAGTGAAGGATGCGGGGGAAATCGCTGCTCCAAGTCGTCGCTCGGCTTCTAAAGCAGCACCACCAAGACTTGGCCTTCCGTTATCAGGACGGGCGAGCCGTCCTTTGTAGTTAGCCCCGAATTTCTGTCCCAATACTTTACCCCAACCTTCCATGCCTCAATTGGTGCTTCTCTCGTCTTCTGCTTTTACAATTAGTAAAAGCAACTCGTGTAGCTCGTAGTTCCGTGTAACGTATTCCCTTCCACAATCCGTGCCAACAAAATTGAAAGTCAAAAAACCAAAGAGGCGCATTGCGCATCATATCCAAAAATTACAAAGTCTCTGGCATCAGAACCGCTTCCGATTGCGCAATCCTCAACCGGCACTCTTTCGCCATCGGTACGGTACCGCACCATGGCTGTCCCATGCTTCCCCCCTACTGCCGTACTGCATGACCTGCAAACGTCCGGGAATTCCTCTTATCCCTTTTTTTTGTGAGATGATCCATAGCCCACCCGGGTCGCAGATTTGCTGCCTATGCAAAAAAAGGGTCCCTGAACATGGTTGAGGGATGAACACCGCTTCTTTGACCGGCACACCGGGTTGGTCAGCTGCACTTGACTCGCTCCGGGTCGCTCGACGGTGTAGTCCCCCGACCCACCTGGCTTGGGTTAGGCAATCCCGTGTCGAAAAGACGTTTCCTCGACGCCCCCTGCCCGACACGTCTCTGACTCTGGATGGTGGGTTGTTCTTATATTTCGGACTGGACGCCCATTTTCGTTTTTGCAGATGTTGAAAATTTTTGTTCTGCACGTTGAAAGCACCACATCTCGGCACACTTTGCCTCCTTTCCCCTCGGAAGCGTTCGCTCCATCTCATAGTGTACTTGGATCTGTCACTTATACAAGCCGCTTCTTCACCCACATAGCCTCTCGCCAACCTTCGACAACTTTTCCTTTCAGACGGCACTGATCAAGTGCCTCGCGGTTCCTAAAGGACAGCCCGAAAGCATCCGGGTTCTCTCATCAAACGCAAGTCTCGGAAGCATCGTTCCGGATTCTCATCATGACTGCCGTTGTAACCACAGCTCCAATGGGTGTCGGCCCTCTCGCCCAAAACATCAAGGAGAATGCGGCTATCAATGTTGCTGAAATCGA
The DNA here is from genome assembly GCF_001831195.1 of Colletotrichum orchidophilum. Taxonomy (NCBI): domain Eukaryota; kingdom Fungi; phylum Ascomycota; class Sordariomycetes; order Glomerellales; family Glomerellaceae; genus Colletotrichum; species Colletotrichum orchidophilum. The sequence continues at coordinate 64,610 of NW_019173055.1, forward strand.
CATCAACAACACTGACAGATTCCTCATTCACTCTCCTTACACAGATCCGGCGCACTTGCTAGATCTCGAGACCCTCGATGACGAGAATGCCCTCCTCGCCAGGGCATTGTCTCACATGGAGTGCCTCCGAGCGGACTACGCCACGGCCGGCTATGTTGAGTCCTTCAATTGGGAGGAAGTCATGGGCGAGCTTAAAAGTCTCGTTCAATCCACAGGGAAAACGTTCAAGGAAACTTCCTTTTACATCGTTGCATTCCGTTCGACGATTCCGCCATCGACAGTCTATGAGGATCTTGGCGTTCTGGACAAGGCCGCGCATGCCGAAGCCAACCAAGTCGGAGGCTTCCTGAAGTAAGGAAAAATGGAAGAATAAGACAACAAAGACATGAAACTGACTCCCCACAGATATTGGTTCGGAAGTCCCGACTCAGAAGGGAGAAATCTGGCAACTTGCGTCTGGAGATCAAGACCAGATGCTGTGAAAGCCGGCCAAGGACCTGAGCATCGCCGGGCAAGTCGTGCGACAGCGTCCATGTACTCTTTTTGGCGTATCGATCGTCACCGCCTGGTCATTCGTGACGGCGCCGAACGCTGGGAGATTATCGACTGGGTCGATTGAGAGAGCCTCATCCATTGCATCGGCGGGTAGATTAAAAGTGATTGTTTGCGGCGTTTGGCGGTTCGGGTTTACTATATATGTCGCAATCGGGCTGGGAAATGAGCAATGAGACACCACAAACAGAGCGTATGGTAGGTAGGGAGGCGGCATAAGAAAGAACATGGGGGGCGCTTGGATTCTGCAGCATTGCGAAGCCATGAAAACACTGGCTTTTTTTTCCTGGACAGCGTAACAAATAAACGCATAGAACAATCGCATCGAATCCGGACCTCTAGCCACAGTGACGGCCATGTTGCAACTCGTACAGGATGAATGACCGAAAACGCCAGAGAATCGAATACTGGAGTAGGTGAGAGAGTCAGGACACCCAGAGGCGCTGGATGATGGTTGCGATGTGCCATGTGGGTTTTAATGACATGTGCAACTCGACATCGGCACGTAACACCCCCCGAGTGATATCGCAAAATGATGCTCAGGAGCAGGAGAGTTGAATGAGCCAGGTTTTGAAGGGAAAGATGGTAGGAGGAGAAAGAAAGCCGGCGAGATGAGACGACGTTGAATTTAAACTCGATGTGAGTGCTTTCGGCGTGGGGGCATGAGTGGGATGCCCTCCTATTCAGGACGTGGCGTGTGGAATCTGTTACGGATCACCGTGGGAAAGAAACACGGCGGCGTGGGTCCGTGGACGGCCGGTACGGAGGGGGTGAATTTTAGCTCCTGGGACGGGGTGGGCGCATCATCTATCCTTTCTCCATTGATCCTGCCGTCTGACACCGCCCGACAGCCCACAATCCCTCCCACAATTCGTTGTAGCGAAAAGTTCGATATTTCGCATCACGACGAGACGACCCCCCTCGAATCCCACCGCCAAGTGAACGCGACACCAACGATCCCGCAGCCGCAAACTCGACCAGGCCACCAATTTTTGAACCTGCACAAATATCCCCGATCGTATCGCAAATATGGGTGACGTTATCAAGGAGGTGCCGCTCACGGCGGTCCGCGTTGAGGCCCTTGTGAGTCCTGCCCGAATTCTGCCCCACCTCTCCTCACATTGGGGCTTCTTGCTGCAGTGCTGTGGTGATGGAGGAATATATGGGAGATATGTCGCTGACCTCTATGTGTCTCTAGGTGGTGATGAAAATCGTCAAGCATGGTTCCGCGACCTTCCCTACCACCGCCACCGGTTCCATCGTCGGCATGGACACCGACGGTCTCCTCGAGATTACCAACACCTTCCAGTTCCCCACGGTCGACGTCGCAAGCACCGACAGCCACCAAAACAGCCACCAGAACGACGCCTCGGCGCTCGCTGCCGCCGCTCCCCGCCAGAAGGCCAATATCGTCTATCAGAACGACATGATTAAGCATCTGAAGGAGGTCAACGTCGACGCTAACAATGTCGGCTGGTACACCAGCGCTGCTATGGGCAACTTTGTCAACCTCAGCTTCATCGAGAACCAGTATCACTACCAGAAGGACAACGAGCGGACAGTCGCCCTCGTGCACGACGTCAGCCGCAGTTCCCAGGGCTCCTTGAGCCTGCGTGCTTTCAAGCTCACCCCGTCATTCATGGCGGCATACAAGGAGGGCAAGTTCACGACCGAGAGGTATGTGTAGACAGACGGCCTGAGTACTATTTGGTCGACTGCAGTACTAACAAAATATCCAGCCTGAAAGCCTCCAAGCTCACCTTCAAGGATATTCTCGCCGAGCTCCCCGTCGAGATCCACAACACCCACCTCCTGACCTCCTTCCTGCACCAGCTCCCCGGCCTCCCCGAGCAGGACAAGATAGAGTCGCCCAACACCCTGGCGGATCTGCGCGATGACCCGCTCAAGCAGCAGCTTCACCCCTCGGTTGAGAACCTCGACCTTTCGATAGACCCCTTCCTCGAGAAGACGTGCGATCTCCTGCTCGAGAGCATCGAGTCTCACTACACCGATCTCAACAACTTCCAATTCTACCAGCGCCAGCTCGGCCGTGAGCAGGCCAAGATTACGCAGTGGCAGACCAAGCGCAAGGCAGAGAACGCGGCGCGCGCGGCGGCCAAGCAGACGCCGCTGCCCGAGGACGAGTGGCAGAGGCTGTTCAAGCTCCCCCAGGAGCCCAGCCGGTTGGAGGGTATGTTGAACGCGAAGCAGGTGGAGCAGTACAGCAAGCAGGTGGATGGATTCACGGCCAATATCAGCGCCAAGATGTTTGCCGTCAGGGAGAACCTACTACCCAAGCGAGCTTAGGAGGACACTTGAAGCAAGCTCGGGTCGGTCTCCTTTGTATTTTTCGCTGCTCCGTGGATGTAGACGGACAAGATCCGAACGGACGCGCGAGTGTGACGAAGGAGAGGAGAGAAGAGGCAAGGCGAGGGCAAAGACAAAAAGGAGAGGAATTACCTTAGAGAACGGGTGTTCTGGGAATGATGAATGGTCTGGGGAGCGGATCAAGCATTCGAAACGGCGTTATGGTAATTAGTCCCAGGCAGTGTGTACTGAGTCGATATTCGATGTCTTTTCTTGCATTCCAGAGCAATGGGTTCCTCCCTGGGCCGAGACAGCTCTCGGGCCAACTACGGCTGATATCGACTGGGTCTCGCGAGCAAAGGGGGTGAGGGGACTAGGCTGTCGTGGCATGGAGAGGGCATCTCGGCGATTGAGGGTACCGCGCTGCTTGGAGATGATACGTCCCGGACACGAGTGACGGAATGCTAAGGAAGAGCATCAGCAGTAGAAGCGTTTGTCCGTGGCACAGAGCCATGTAAGCAATTGCTTCTCCCAAGCTGAATCTGTCCGTAGGTAAGAGGGATACGAAAATCAAACACCTCTAACAGTAAAGACAAAATATCCGTGGATGTCTCCGGACAAGTCGGCTTCATATGCCTCGTCCCAACCCATGCTACGTACTGGCTGCAGAGTCTAGTTATACTGAGCCTTGGCTTTGCCAGCGCCATGCCTTGCATGATTTGTCTGGTCCCGGTTGGGGATACTGCCCAAAGTCAGTCGAACATGCGCACATGGGAGGGAGGACGGGGAGAGGTCGATGGTACCTGCCCGTGCTGAGGTACGTGGTGCGCAGTGTTCCCCGAGAGCGATGATGGTGGGGCAGAATCGAGGGGTTTCACGCCTAAAGGAGACTAGCGCGAGGAAACGGTAAAACAATGGGAATCAAAAGGAACCTCTCAAATCGAGTCTCGGTAGCACGCCTGGCGCGGGCGGGCACACGCGGGACAGCGGCCGGCCTGGGCCTGCCCTGGAGGCTGGAGCTGCCGTGGGCTGGCAGGAAGGGGGCCCCCACCCCAAACCGCTGTGCACTGCTTGGCAGCCCTTTTTGTTTTTTTTGTTCGCGTCCCCCCGGGGGGCCGCGGGGCGGGGGGGGGCGGGGGGTGGGGGCGGCGGGGGGGAGGGAGGAGGGGGAAAAAAAAAAAAAAAAGGGGGGGGGGGGGGGGCGGGCTCTTTTTTTTTTTTTTTTTGCCTCCCCATCAGGGTACCTAGGTACGAATACTTGCTCCCTATCAGATCTGCATGTATCTTTCCCGCCCACCTCATGCCGATTGAGTAAGGTAAATGTATCTTTTCCACTCCCGCACTCAATATCTGTCTCTTTTCGAAATTACCCGACCTAACCTTACCTCACCCCGAGTCCTCAACCCTGGCCTTACCTCCGAGCAGGTCGGCCCCGGCTTACGGCGCTCTGAGCTCTCCAAGCTGTGTTTCCGACGGGAAACGTAATTAAAGCCTTCCTTGATTAAGTGAGCACTGAGCTGCCAGAGGCACCCAGGTGCTAGGCCAAGAGACGAAGCTGGTACAGCTCCCATTCCAGAGCTTGCTCCCTTAGGTCTAGCCCTCCCTTCACCTCCATGTGCGCCGCCCTTTGTGGCGTATCGAAAATGTTTGTTGGTACTTAGGCTGCTGCCAGCTAGATGGGTAGGGGAAAAAAATGCAAAACGCCAATCGAGCGACGTTGGATGAGACAGGAGTCAGTGTCTCGCTGTCAGTCACTCCAGTGTGCCATTGAACGACTGACGGCAGAAAAGTCGGGCAAAAAGTGCCGGGGAATGGAAGCCGAGCTATCATACCTTAGCTAAGGCAGGCGAGGTACCTTGCGTTTGGCCCCTCCTCTTTGCCTCCCTTCACCGCAATGAAATGGTCTGAGAGAAGCTCAAAAGGGAAGTGTTCTAGGGCCCTGGTGAAAGTCAGAGGTGTGACGGAGGAAATGGACCTCTGCATTGTTGGCGAGCCCGAGATATGAGGAGGGATGATAGAGGCAGCACCCAACTGTGAGGTACCTTCTTTGTAGAGTCGAGCATCAGCTACTGGAGCCGAGATAATAGCATGTACCTCTTGCTTTCGTATCAGCTCAGAAAGTCTCGCGGAGCCATGACCAGTGGAGTGCTTCCTCGAGGAGGTAGGTGCCCAGACAACAACCAGACACTGGCAAAACCCCACCCCGCCTGCCACACCTCGACACTGGCCGCGACTTCCAGTTGCCTGAGGTGCAGCTTGCTTCAACTTTTTGCCCCGCCTCAGGTGGGCTTCAACTTGGAAGTCTCCGTCCCCCAGTCACTTTTACCCCTCCTCCCACCAGAGGTAAGGTAGGTACCTCCCACCACCGGCCGCGCTTCGCCGACGAGCAGGCAGAGAGAGGATTCCCATTGGAACACCAAGTATCCGTACCTTTGAAGACACAGCAGAGATTTTCTCAGTCTGGATAACACGCACACATCCCATCCCATCCCATCCCTCATCCCTCCCATCCCTCCCACTCATACACCGCCCTGCCTTCCTGCCGTCCCTGTCCGTGTCTGCACCCCTCCAAAAGGCTTTTTTTTTTTTTTACTTCTCTACCTCTCCTTCCCCCGCGAGCTAGTACTTGAATTGTCCTTTCCCTGCTCTCCTTCTTCATCCTCTCTTCTCTTCGTCCTCTTCTACACCCCTTCTTCACTCCCCACCAAACCAACCACATTCACCACCACAACAAACTTCACAATGGCTGCCCCCGCCAACAAGTTCAAGGTCGCCGACCTCTCCCTTGCCGCCTTCGGCCGCAAGGAGATCGAGCTCGCCGAGAACGAGATGCCCGGTCTTATGCAGACCCGCGCCAAGTACGCCGCCGACCAGCCTCTCAAGGGTGCCCGTATCGCCGGTTGCTTGCACATGACCATCCAGACTGCCGTCCTCATCGAGACTCTTACTGCCCTCGGTGCTGAGGTCACCTGGACTTCTTGCAACATCTTCTCCACCCAGGACCACGCCGCTGCTGCTATTGCCGCCGCTGGTGTCCCCGTCTTCGCCTGGAAGGGAGAGACCGAGGAGGAGTACAACTGGTGCTTGGAGCAGCAGCTGTCTGCCTTCAAGGATGGCCAGAAGCTCAACCTTATTCTCGACGACGGTGGTGACCTGACCCACCTCGTCCACGAGAAGTACCCCGAGATGCTCAAGGGCTGCTACGGTGTCTCCGAGGAGACCACCACCGGTGTGCACCACCTCTACAAGATGCTCAAGGACGGCAAGCTCCTTGTCCCCTCCATTAACGTCAACGACTCCGTCACCAAGTCCAAGTTCGACAACTTGTACGGCTGCCGCGAGTCCCTCATTGACGGTATCAAGCGTGCTACCGATGTCATGGTTGCCGGCAAGGTCGCCGTCGTCGCTGGTTTCGGTGATGTCGGCAAGGGCTGCGCCCAGGCTCTGCACACCATGGGTGCCCGTGTCATCGTCACTGAGATTGACCCCATCAACGCCCTCCAGGCCGCCATGGCCGGTTACGAGGTCACCACCATGGAGAAGGCCGCTGCCCGCGGTCAGATCTTCGTCACCACCACTGGCTGCCGTGATATCCTGACTGGCGCCCACTTCGACGTCATGCCCAACGACGCCATTGTCTGCAGTAAGTTTTACGACCCCCCTTCTTCCAATACATATTTCTAACCTCCTACCTCCCAGACATTGGTCACTTCGACATCGAGATAGACGTCGCCTGGCTCAAGGCCAACGCCCAGAGCGTCCAGAACATCAAGCCCCAGGTCGACCGCTTCCTCATGAAGAACGGCCGCCACATCATCCTCCTTGCTGAGGGTCGTCTGGTCAACCTTGGCTGTGCCACTGGTCACTCCTCCTTCGTCATGTCCTGCTCCTTCACCAACCAGGTTCTTGCCCAGATCATGCTGTACAAGAGCGGTGACGCCGCCTGGGGTCAGAAGTACGTCGAATTTGCCAAGGCTGGCAAGCTCGATGTCGGTGTCTACGTCCTCCCTAAGGTCCTCGACGAGGAGGTCGCCAGACTCCACTTGGCCCACGTCAACGTGGAGCTCACCGAGCTCACCAAGACCCAGGCCGACTACCTCAGCATCACCGTTGAGGGTCCCTACAAGAGCGATATTTACCGCTACTAAGCGTCCTCTCTGTATCATCCAATCTTTTAGCGACTGGATTTCTTCAACATTCCGACTAATGACTTCAACGAGCGTACACCATAACATTTGGCAATGTGTGTTCTCAACAGCATGACTTGCATGACACATCTGGGAAGGGAATCTCGGCTGGGGGCGGTTACGGGCTGGAAACTCAAAAAGCTTGGGGGGCCTGGCTGCGAGATTTTTCAACAAAAAAAAGGCGTTGGCTTGTGAATAGTGATTCCCCAGACCATGGCATCTGTATTTTGCTTTCTTCGGCCCGACTCTTGGGGAGCGGGAAAAAAAGGGACTCAACCTCCCCGGACATGGGAATAGGGGTTATGGGTAGACAACTCGAGGACTAGGGCCCGTCAACCGTGGTCCGCATAGATGAATATATGCGTCCTTCGAGCAAACACATGCTTCAACTACGTGACCGGTGTCTAGTGCTTTCAACTTCACGCAAGACCTTGTGGCATGTTTGCTTAGTTGTCGCTGTATGGATGCGTGAATTAAACATACATCCGAAGTTGTCAAGCACGTGTCGTAAGTAGAAGCCGACGTAGCCAGCAAAGGTAGCTGGGCTTTGCCCTGTCCTGAAGTATGTGAGGTGACATGCTTCTAAACGTTTGTGTCTCTTAGGTTCTCAGGCTTCAACTCGTATTTACGTATCGTCTGTGTTAATTGAAGAGAAAAAAGTCTCCTATAAAATCTGACTCCAGACCCTTGCATTTCAAGTGAATGCATAAATTTCACTATAGTGTCACTAATACTGCAAAAGAAATCCCGAGTCTAACATTTCGCCAAGGGACTATATACTCGCAGTATTACCCTCTACGCAGCCAGCCCCTTCTGCTCAACAACGACGCTATCCAGTTTCCCCTCCGTCACCGCCCTCCGAACGTTGCCAATCGCCCACGCTTCCATCTTGACGCTCGTCTCCAGCGTCCAGGTGCCCATGTGCGGCACGATGAGCACGTTGGGGTTCGCCAGCAGGCCCGGGTGGACCTCGGGCTCATTCTCGAACACGTCGAGACCCGCGCTGGCGACTTTTCCCGCGTCGAGGGCCGCGACGAGGGCGGCTTCGTCCATGACGGCGCCGCGGGCTGTGTTGACTACCACCACGCCTTGTTTCATGAGGTCGAACTGGGGGGTGGAAATTATGTGGCGGGTGTGGGCCTTTTGTCTTTGTCGTCAGTGGTGATGTTGAGATGGAGTTGGGGGGAGATTGTGGGTGTACGTACGTTGAGAGGCAGGTTGAGGGAAATCACATCGCTCTCCTTCAACAACGTATCAAAGTCGACGTACACGGCGCCGCATTCCTCTTCCAACGACGCCGCAAGCCTCGTCCTGTTGAAATACCGCACCGTCATGCCGAATGCTCTTGCCTTCTTGGCCATGTTGCGTCCGATGCCGCCCATGCCGAGGATGCCCAGGATTTTGCCCTGGGGGTCGCGGCCGAGGGGAGGGGGCTGGGTTCCCCTCCATTTACCGTCGCGAATGGAGAAGATGGAGGCGTTGAGGTTGCGGAGGGCGCCGAGCATGAGCCAGATGTTGATGTCGGCTGTGGCGTCGTCGACGGCGGTGGGAGTATTTGAGACGAGGATTGGGGAGGTTGGGGAGCGGGATGTGCAGGAGGGTATGTCGATTTGGTCGTAACCGGCGCCTGGTTTTGGTTTTGCGTTAGGATTGGTGTATGTTGTCATTGCATTTGGGAAGATTATAAGGGAAGGGGAAAGAGGCAAGCGAGAGGGAGAGGAGAGGGAGTGTAATGAGATATCAAGATGAATGGGCAAAGGGGAAAAGATTCACCATTGTGGCAGATGAAATCCACGCTGGAGGGAAGAGCCGCGATCAGCTCGGCGTCGAACCGGCCGGTGATATGGACGCTCGAGAACGTGCGGTAGATTGCCTTTACGCCGTCCAGGGCGCCGGACTTGCACTCTTCCAGAAACTCGGCGCGGTTGGTCGCCTTGGGCTTGATGATTTCCGCGACGTCGGCGAGGGACGCCCAGGTGTCGTGGGCGCTTGGAGTTGGCCTGTTAGCTTTTGCTTTGATGTACTTGGTTGATATGGTGAGGGATTGAGAGATGGGAGGGTCGGGGAACAGAAGACGGTTGAAGATGAGGCTGAAGCCTGATGGATGGGAGAATGAGACGCAACTGGCAAGGTTCTGAGACGGAGGGGAGGAGACGTACTGCTCGATTTGGCCCAGTTGGAGGACTCTGGGCTTCGACATTGTTGCGATATTTGAGAGGATGAACTTCAGAGTAGTATTTTCAGTCTTGAGGCAGGTAGGTGTATTTTCTTTTGGCCGAAAATCAAACTTGACTGTGTGAGGCATTGATTAGCTCTAAACACACATGTTTGCTAGTCCCTATGGCATCGCTTTCTATCAATAGATTGTATACTCTGCAAAGGCGGGAGAATGAGGAAACGCTGGGGTGACGGGAAACAACGTACTCGATCAATCGGCCTGGAATTGTGACAATGGAGCTTTTTGAAAAATCTCAGAGTGAGATTTGTCACTTCGTAGACCAAGTTTATACCGCGAAGTCGGAGTTGAGATACAACGAAAGATAGGTAGCCCCTCCAAAAACCGGCGCGGGGGTGGCTTTCCCGTTGAGGGCGACCCAAATGGGAAAGTGGGGGATGAAGGGTGGGGTTCGGTTGAGCTCACTCCACCTATCTACAAGGCGTGGAAGGGTGCGAATGACACCCGCCGGGCTCGTCTGGCATCTTGTCTTAATCCTGGGTCGAGAGGGTCGTGTACTTAATTAATCTCAGTTAGAAAAATGCTACCGAAATAGAATTATAAAAATAGGTTGACAACCCGAGTGGACAATTCACGTAAGTTGAATGCGCCACGAATCTTTTCGAGATTGCTGCGGCTATCCAAGTTGACCGGGAATAGACCGTATTCCTTGGCTTACAGAAAAATATAATCGAGACCAGTCGGACAACCGATGCCATTAAAGTCCACAGAGGTCCCGAGGCGCCTATCAGGTTTTTTGCTGTAGAATCGATGCAAGGTATCCAGCAACAGAAGGAAATATGGCTGGCAGGTCTTGCAGATATGCGAGTCCATCACTTTTGAGCTTCTTGGCTACGTTGAACTCCATCCGAAGCACACACACACAAACACACAGACCAAGAATGACAAGCTAGTCCAGGCGTGCTTTGGTCTTGGTTGAGGCTGGGCGCGTCTTGAAGCTCCTCATCAATGACACCCTTTGTTCCATTGTTGAGGGCCCTTGGAAGCACCGCAACCAAGCCTCAAGCCCCGTCAAAGGACTCAAAGTCGGCAATGGACTACTACTCTACCCATGGCACGGATAAGGTAGGGACATCCCATCAAGAAAGCACCGCAGCAAAATCACCAGCTGTCTTCCTTAAACACCGCCTGGCAGCCCAAGCCTCCGATAAAGTCCCGCGCGTCCGTCTCGGACGTGAAGACATGCGGATGCGGCGCCTTGCCCTCGAGGTCCGCCTCCATCTTCAACACGCCCGACGGATCAACGACAACAACACTCCTCTCGTCCAACAACAGCCGCCGAATATTCTCGTGGATAATCCGCCTCGCAATAGCATTCAACGAATACGCATCCCGGAACGAAAACACCACGGCACAGGCATTCGCATGCGTCCCCGAACCGGGGTCCTCCGGATCCGGCGACCCTAGCTCGCGCGCGAGGGCCCTCGTCAGCCTCTCCGAGCCTGCGAATCGCACGGCGCCGCGGAGGCTAAAGATGACGACCTCGCGCTGGCAGTTTGGGTTATGCGGTTCCCGCTCGCCGGCCACAATAGTCGCTACCGAGGTACGCACCGTAGCGCTCGCAATCTGGCTCACGTCCATCATGTGCAGGCCCATGTCGCGCGAGAGCTGCTCGCATATCGCCACCCCGCGGACGCTATTGCCGCGCTCGTCGAGTTTCGGGGAGAAGGACGCGAGGCCGACCTGGCCCGGTAAGGCGCCGATGATGCCGCCTGCAACGCCGCTCTTGGCAGGGATACCGACGTTGGATACCCAGTCGCCGGCGGCGTCGTACATGCCGCACGTGGTCATGACGGAGAGGACCTGGCGGACGCTGTTCTGCGGGATGATGGTCTCGCCCGTGACGGGGTGGACGCCGCCGTTGGAGAGCGTGGCCGCCATCATGGCGAGGTCGCGGACGTTTACGTTGATGGCGCACTGGCGGATGTAGCCCCGAACCGCCTCGCGCGGGTCGCACGTGATGATGCCGGCGGCCTTGAGCATGTACCCGATGCCCATGTTGCGGTCTGCGTCCTTGAGCTCCGCCTCGTAGACCTTCTCGTCGACGCGCAGCGGCCGGCCCGCGAGCCGGGAGAGGGCAGTCAGGATGCGGTCTGTCCGCTGTTCCACGGTGGCGGAGGGGGACACGACGAGGGAGTGCGCGGTGATGGCGCCGGCGTTGATCATGGGGTTCATGGGCCTGTTGCTGCCGCGCTCGAGGGAGAGGCGGTTGAAGGCGTCGCCCGAGGGCTCGACGCCAATCTTGTCCAAGACCTGGCGCATGCCCGCGTCCTCAATGGCCAGGGCGTAGACAAAGGCCTTTGAGATGGACTGGATGGAGAACTCGACCCGGTCGTCGCCCGCCGAGTAGAGGTTGCCGTCCACCATGGCCAGCGCCACGGCCATCTTTGACGTGTCCGCCTTGGCTAACACGTCAATGTAAGCGGCCGGCGCCCCGGTGTCGTTGGGGCGCGCTTTCTCGAGGACGCGATTGAGGTAATCGGGGATCGGTGACTTCATTATGGCACAGTTTCTGTGTGTATCGTGACTTCAGTGCGGGAAGAGAAGCAAGCTCCTCGTGAGTTCTTGGACAAGTGTAAACTGTATATATCTAGCTGCACTTGGCGCTTACTAACAACCTCTTCGTGCTGCACTTGGATTCCTGCCGTTTTCAGCAGCCTAGTGGAACTCCGCAAGTCACGATGATATTGGCAAGACGTCGTGTTTTTGCAACAACATATCCAAGGTGAGCAGTTCTCACTGACAGGTTAGCTCAACTATGCGAATCTCACGGCTCAATGGTGAAGCGAATGAGGGCAATGCAACCGGAAAGTTTGATTCAAAACATCGAGTAGAATTTTCGAAGCATTCCTAGATAGACTATAAGCATCTAAGCTTCCATGTGACGCAACCGGCATAGTTCGGACGGGCACAACATTCCAAAATGACACAGCCGATGAGCCTTCTTGTCATTCGCCGGTTCAGTTGCACAAATGCCACCGTTGATGACGATGAGCTATTCAACCTTAATGCAACGTCATCAGCTTCAGAGATTCAAAGCTGAGGCTATGCACGACATGAAGTAGGTCTGTCTGTCCAGACAACCTCGTAAGAATGCTTCTTGATGTCCAATACCCTATGCCAATATCGCCGATATCACATTCACTGCTAGGCCCGCCCCGAACGGAAGATATCTTGGCGAAGGAGTAGCATGCGCGACCGAATCAGCATCGACCTCGCTGGTTGCCAGCTAGGCTCATCATCTTGGCGACTTGCGTTGATCCCTGTGTTTCCCCGCTGCAGATGTTCTCGATATCAATGCGTTATCCTACCTGCATCCATGATCCGGCCGAGCTGCCGGAGTCCCGGCTTGCAGCGGCAGTCTGCTCTGCCTCTCACGAGTGCCGTCGACTCAATGCCTTGAAAACGTTCAAGTTGTACTATCGGCCCTTGATTAGGGTATCAAATGGCCTCGTGGGCCCAATGTTGGAACCAATCAGGCTAGTTCAGAATTTCCTGGATTTCTACGGAGTACTAAAGTAGTCTCCCAAATCCAGGACCAAGACCATCCTGTCTAATATCGTACAGAGTATCGGCAGTGCCGAGACTCAGAACGACTGGTAGTGTCCTCTGAAGGAAGGGACCTTGACCATCCTCCCATTGCTCGAACCACCTTGATAAAAAAACGACTTTTTCTTTTTCTTCCCGCCACACCGCCGCCATGCCTGAATAATCACTAGTTTTTAGGGGGAACTACTTGTACAAGATGATGCCATCGGCCGTGAAAAAGGTATGGGACGAGCAGCACAGTGCCGCTCGCATGCATGGATGCAAGGGAAATGAAATCACAAAGGGAAGAAAGCCATGCCTCCCTTCCATCCCTGTGAACGCCTCCGGAAATACACGGTTTTTTGTTCTCCCCCGCCCCCTTGAGCCTGGAAAATGCTGCAGAGTGTGAATGCTGAAAAAAAAGAGAATCCGGCAAGATCAATGATCCAGACTGTGCTGGAACAGCCTAGTTGGGGTGTGCCGCAATGTTGACGCCGGGACTGATGTACGCTCTGATGGCAATCTCACCGAATCGCCGAACAACATTTGTTGTTCCGCCGGTAACTTGCGCCTCATCCTGAATGAACTTATTTGCCACATAGAGTCGGTTCTTGGGGTCAATTTCATCCATATGCTCGGGCACGTTACGCTCAAAGCCAGCCTCAACACGAGGAGAGAGCTCACGTGAGACAGCAATAGAGTAAATGAGATCTCGGTTCTCTCTACCGCCGAGCTGCTGTCTCAGTATGCTGAGAATTTCATCACGCTTAGCTGCGTCGTAATAACACAGGTACTGTGCAAGGTTGTGCCAGAACTCAAACTCCTGCTGGCGATGAGGGTTCGTGTCAGCAACGGGAGGCGTGAGAGGATTTGAGGCCAAGAAGTCGCCACAAAGAAGAGTCTCCATGACCTTGACTCGGTTGGCTGCTTCCGTCAGGTCATCCGGAGATGGCAGAACCTTGGCGTCAGCATGGGACGAAGGGGCAGCGCTGTTGCATGGTAAGATGGCAAGAGCCCAAATCAGCCGAGTCTCGAGAACTCCGGAATGGGTCATCTGGGTATGGTCATTGGCGGGAACAGACTGAACGATCTTGAGGAACGAGGCGAATTGACGCAAGAGTTGTTGGCTGTGCTCGAATGCGAACTTTCCCTGAGCATCCTGCTTCTGGAAATAGTTGGCTTCGAAGAAGGACTGAAGGCCAACGGCGTAAACCTCTCGGTAGACGTTGATAATCTCGGTGAGTAGCTCCGGGGTGAGGGCAATCTCCTGGGTGGGAGCGGCGGGGCCCAAGAGGCCGATAAGGTCATCGACCTTCATTCTGGTGGCTGCATAGGTCGAGTCAGTATGAGGGTTTAAAGACGAGGCAACGGCTGAAGGAGAACAAGGCATGTACAATGATAGCGGGAGCGTCGCACCTCTGAGATGGTTATCGAAGCCTGCCCTTTGCTCGCCCGAGAACGACTGAGCCTGCGTAGAGGGTACGGTAGCCGGGGCGGGTAGGTTCTGCAGAGCTGGATCTATCGGTGCTGCAAAGTCGTACGTCGGCTCGGGTTTGATGCCGGGTGCGGCAGAACTCAGGGCTGGATCGAGGGGGGCGTGCGAGGATGCGATGGGAGGGTTGTACGAGCTGGGTAGAACCGCGGGCTGGTTTCCGTACGGGTTGGATGGAGCTACTGGCACGGGCACCGGAGGCGCGGCAGGAGTTGAAGGCACAGTTGGAACCGGAGGTGGGACCGATGATGGTACCGACGGGATGGTCGGCGTCGGCACGCGTTGAGCGTTCGGAGCAGGCTGGATGACGGAAGGTCCTGGCTGTTGCTTGAAGATGGGATCGTACCCCAGACACTCTCGCTTCGACTTTTTACAGTTGTTGCAGGAAGGATGAGCCTCGTCGCACTAAGAAGAGGTGGTTAGGAACAGCAGCTTTGGGTGAGTGAGTGCTGGGAGAAAAGGGCTCAATCGAGGAATGGGCTCGTGAGTGTAAAATGAGAATAAAAATGTGAGGCAATTGGGGTTTGGCAATTAGGAGATGCGATGGGTGAAAACGCGGATGTCGTTGCCATTTGCGGGCGAGGATGGTATGGCTGTATATGTTTTGTTTTGGGAATAATGAGGTAAGGTGAATTGGAGTTGCAGTCGATGGATGTCGCAGATGGGACGAGGCTAATATGAGCTAGCGGGAGTTGCGACGGTGTGGCTGGTGTTGGAGTTTTTGACGTGCCCGTCCAGGTTCTCGAGCGTGGCTTGAGGCTTGCGGCTTGAGAGTGACCTTGGGGCCTTGGGCTGGGCAGGAAGGGAACGGATGTGCGGGCACACGCGGGCGCGGCGGTCGGCTGGCGGTCGGTTCTGCAGGAACGGAAGATTGCTCCTCCCTGCGGGCGTGGGTGCGGGCGCGATCCCGGAACGTGGTTCAAGGCATGGCTCCCGTGCTCGCTTCGCAGTAGCTCCAGACCAAGCGACATCAAGCGACCGTTTTTTTTTTTTTTTTTTGGCGAAACCACGACTCGGTTCGCTTATCGTAAAGTTTGTTTCTCTGCCATCGCATTCCCGAGCTTCTCCAATGTTGCCTTCCTTGCGCTTTCTTGGATGGGAAGTCTCAAGAAAATTTACCCAATTGCCTCGACAACACTCAATCCATTGGCAATTATGGGAGGTAAAGGGGAAAAGAAAGGAAAAAGGAAAGGACAAGAGCAGAACATTGCGAGAAATTTCACTAACCTTGATTCGGCGTTTACGACACGTCAGGCAACCTGTCTTTGTCCGGCGCTTGATTTCCTAGTAAGAAAAAAGGTAAACCCAACCGTCAGCTTCCATCCAAACGAGTCACTGCCGCCGCCGGAGCAGCATTCTTCCGTCTCCTTGCGTATCCTTCAACATACCTTCTTCGGACCACCAGGACCGCGCATCAGTCTCGGATCGTGTCCGTGGGGGATTTGATATCTCAAATGATTCAGGTCCTGCGTCATATATGGGTTGCCCTGTACTCCCGGCGGTAGGTAGTATTGCATGCCCTGGTTGGGGGCCATCTGCATCTGCATTGGCATCGTCTGAGGAGGCGGCGCACTTTGTTGGTAGTGGTGTTCGAGGCTCTTCATGCTCGGCAGAGAGGGGATCGGCGCGCCAGGACTAGCTCGATATGGGTCGGCGGGAGCTTGGTTCTGCTGGGGTGGGTAGGCGTATTGGTTCGGCGGCATAGGACCGGGTGAGGGAAAGTTATTTGGGCTCTGGTATCCCCTTTGGGAGCCATGAGGGTGTTGGTGATGCGACATGGCAGGCGAGTGTGACGCCCTCGCGTCGCCGTTCTGCTGGCCGTTCTGCTGAGGGAGAGGCGCAGGGGCGGCCACGGGAGCTGCCACAGCAGGCGCAATCGCAGTCGCAGTCGCGTTCGTGTTCGAGGGACCAGTCGCAGGCGCCGCAGCGGTGGCAGGTGCGGACGCGTTCGCAGTCGCGACGGACGGTGTTTCGGCGGAAAGAGTCGGTGTCTCGATGGAGGTCAAGGTCGGCGTCGCAGAGAGGGGAGCGGGAGCAGCAGCGACAGGAAGAGGAGGAGAGGTCGAAGTGGTCGGGGGAAGGATGGAATTAGTAGAGGTTGTCGAGGGATCTGTACTGGGAGCGGTAATGTCGTTGACATCAGGCACAACCGACACAGGCACAGGCGCAGACGCAGGTACAGGCACGCTGGAGCTGGCACTGGTGCTGCTTGTGCTGATGCTTGTGGTGTCTTCTTGAGCCATTTCGATTTTAATTAGAAATTTTTATGGAGCCAACGATTGGACTTGTGAGGTCGACCAGGGGAAGAGGCGTGGATGGTAGGAAGCGTGGATGCGCGACACCCTGGGTGCAGGTTGATCAGGAGCTGTGCCTGGTGCGTGGTCCCTGTTCTCAGCGTCGCGACTCGAGACGAGATTTTTTTCGTGTCTGCTTTGGTTCAACTGCTGCTGCCACTTGCTGCTGGTCCTTGGGAGGAGGCGGGAGGGGTGCGGCGGCGCGGCAGCAGGAAGAGGAGAGGAAGGGTACGTGTAGGGGTGCCTGTGGGTGTGGGCGAAGGAGGGATTCGACTTGGGGGGGGGGGGGCGCCTTTTCGGACCAGTGTCGTCAAGCAGCAGCGCGGAAGGAGGTCTTTTCGGGACCGGGACGAGAGAAAAAGAGAGGAGAAGGCGACTGTGTGTGGCCAGGAGTCTCGTGCGGTTCTGGACCCCTGTGGTGTGTCCACTGTGCAGTGCAGTGTGCAAATCCAAATGTGCAAGGCACCAGTTGTCTCGCACGCGAAGTGGCAGACGTACGAATACCGTGGTCGTCGTTCGGGTGGGTGGTGTGGTGTCGGCCGAGAAGGAAGGCCTGCGCTAGGGAGCGGCGCAAGGAGGAGGGAGAGTCGAGCAGACAGGCAGACGCCCAGACGTGCACAATTTTTCGCGACGGGTGCTGGGTGCTTGGTACTGGCCCTGCTGGGTGTCGAATGCTTGATGCTGGATGCTTGCTTGGATGAAGGGACTCGTCTTCCCGTTTCTCGGCCCCAACACTAGCAGGCTGTTTCCACGCGTGCTTGCAGGACGGAGGGGCCAGGGGGTGGTCGGGGTACGGAGTATATCCGTTGTCTCTGCGCTTTGGCGGGGAGGACGAGGCCAGTCAAGAAGAAGATGTCGTCTAGTATTGGCCAGGGAAGACGGCGTATCGGTGCGGGTGGATCTATCAGAACGAGGCGGCAGAAGAGGCGGATAATGTTAAGGGACGAAACGAGGAGACAACGGGCAACAGGCACAGGCACAGGCACAGGCATTGGATGCCCGTGGGTGAGTTTGACTGGGGGTGGTGGACTGCAGTTTGGTGGTGGTGGTTGTAGTGGTTTTTTTTTTTTCTTCTCGAGGGTGGGTCAGATATTTCGAAAGTGAAGGCGAGGGCGCAGATTGGCGGGCCGGCAAGAAGTCTTGGCCTGGCGGTTGGGACGCCCAGTTTGCTGATCTTTCAGTGTTTGCTGCCCGGTATCCAGGACGGTGGAGCGTGTTTGGGGAGAGACGCGGGTCAGGGTTGACGGATTGTGTCGGAGTTTGCAGAGGACCGTTCGAGAATCAATTGTGGTCGCCGCACGTCGCAAAAAGAGGCGGACGGTCACGGAGCAAGTGGGCGGGAAAAGAGCGGGAAGGCCCAAGGGGAGGAAGGAAGGAGGGAAAAAAAAGACTTCGGTGAAATAGGCCAAGCTCAAGGTGAGGAAAGGTTAGCGGGAAGGAAGCTAATGCTAAGGAACCTTTGCTACCTTCCTCAGTAATGTCGAGATGTGGTGGCCAATAGGATGAATTGACTTTTTCAGATTCTTCTCTTGTCCCTGCACACGCTACCTGTCTTGCGTAGGTAGGCAGGAAAGTTACCTCGCCTTAGGTAATGTAGGCATGTCCAGGTACGTAGAGGACGGTGGTAAGTGAACTTGCAGAAAGAGGAAAGGACCAGGGCAGCCGCGTGGAAAGCAAAGTCTAAAGACAAGACGGCGCCAATACCCGCGAAATTCGCACCGAATCGATTTGAAGAGGCATGTCCTCGTCCATGGCGCCTTGTAACCTTGGTCTCTATTGGGGAAAGGCACAGGCGACGAACAGGACAAACCCCTACCTTACCTTACGTAGTAGTATAACTCCCATCTCAGGTTGCTCCTTCCACCTTTCCATCGACGTGATTGGCCAAAAATCACGAGAAAGGGTACGTATCCCTTCGTTGACAATGGCACCCCACCGACAAGTCGACCTGCCTGCTACCTGCTACATACTACACACTACCTGCTACCTACCTTAATTACCTTAGTGCCTGCCAAAGGGTGGATTTTGACAGCATCTGGTTTGGGCTCTGTACAGTCTGCTACACCACTAGCGGATTTTAGCTCTGTGGAATTCGTCCCTTCGTCCCGACATTTCCACTGAGGCAAGCCACCTTCGATATTCCCAGGTTGTGTCTAATGTACCCCATGTGCCTCTTTATGTACATGACCTTGGGTAGGTCCGAATACCTTACCACTCTTACCTACCTTCCCTTACCTTATGTCAGGCAAGCCGCAAAAGCCACCTCACCTCACCTGGCACCTTGGTAGTCGTGGACCAGTGACCAGTGACCACTGAACCGTGGATAACTTCCCGAATCGTCCCTCTACCCGGAACACGCCTCTAGCTTGCTTCGACCGTAGATTCAACCGGGCCACTTCAAGCCTTGTTTGGACCGATGCCCGGGACATGTCATGCATACGGAGGCACGGAGGCATCCCTTTGTTTCTCTCTCTCTTTCTCTTCGCCCTACGAGAGGGGGGTACAGGTCAAGTCCCTTTCAAAGCTTCATACCTCCAAATTGACACGGGTTACGCAGCAGTAGGACTCACGAGTCACCGGTCGACTCTTCATATCCTCTTACCTGCCTAGACGCGATCAAGACGAAAACCACTCATTCTGTGACTCGGAAGAGGGTCTCACCAACTCCTGCCGGCCCCGTTCCCCGTGTTGCCCCCCCCTCCCGAGCCTTGACCAGGCAAACGGCAGACCCGTTTCTGTGGCTGGAAGCTCGCTGCGAAGTGAATATCGAACGATTCGCCCAGTACCGCCCCCTCCCCCTCCCCTCCTTCAAACATCCCGGCCCGTCCAATCCCCAGCCGACGGGACAGTCTTAGTCAAAGGCCTTTTCCACCATCTGCTTCCATCCAGTGGCACCCACAAGGCAGGTACGACTGACTACCTTACTCTACTATGTACCTACCCTATCTTATGCAGAGTACGAAGTTCAGAGCACAGAGTTCCTACTACGTAAGGTAGGTACAGATGCATTGCACGCCGCATCCATGAGGTTGCACAACCCACTCAACCACTTGTGCAACCCTCGTTCATACAGTCGCGCCGGATCAACTTCAGAAAGGCGACGTCTTTAGGAATCTCATCGAAATACGACTATATAATTGCCTTCCATGGTCATTCATAATTTTCGTCCCAAGAGAGAAGAAAAGACTCCAACGTTATCGTTGCAATTCCCTGCGCACACGATGAGGTCTATTGGGTACCGAAAGGAGACTTGTCTTGCCAGCTCCTCGAGGCTCCGAGGTACTTCTGTTCCGAGTCCCGCCATCTCCTGCTCCAGCCATTAATGTGCGTGCAGTAGCTTCGTCTCACAATTGAATTACGTAACAGGATACTGAAGCCGCATGTCCCGCCGGTTGGTCTGCCTGCGTCCCCTCCCCGTACTCTCGCAAACTCGATGCAATTTCACCTCCTCCCAGCCAAGCCCACCCCCCATGCAGCGACGCCTCGTACCGCACCTCATCGCATGAAGTTGCAATTCCACCGAAGCCACACTCGCAGCAGATCATTGAGGCGCTACCTTGAACTGACCTCATCTTCAATTTCAGCCCTGCACTTTCCTGGGCTCTCCTGCTCTCTTGACCTGCAGAACATTGACCGACGACATCATCATCATCATCATCATCATCGTCGTCGACATCGAAATAACCTCCACGTTTCCTTCTCAGGTCCCGTCCATGCTACGGATACCCTCTGGCCTCTGCTGCTCTGCATCGTCATCCTCTCGGCCCAACC
Organism: Colletotrichum orchidophilum; assembly: GCF_001831195.1. Lineage (NCBI taxonomy): Eukaryota > Fungi > Ascomycota > Sordariomycetes > Glomerellales > Glomerellaceae > Colletotrichum > Colletotrichum orchidophilum. Next base: position 84,977 of record NW_019173055.1, read on the forward strand.
TCCTCAATCTATCCTACTCTCAGCTCTCCCCTACCCCGGTCTCTCGTGTGCTACCTTGTCCTGTTTGCTCTGCTCCCGGCGAGCCCCCTCCTATCATATCCCCTCTTCTCCCCCCTTTGTGTTCGTTGACTTTGCAGCTCCCCGTTGGCCCCTTGCCACCCTCACGCGCCCATGCTCCAAGTAGAGTTCTCGAGGTGCGGTGAACCACGCCGGTGTCCTGTTCGAGTGAGAGCTACGGAAACAAATTGCCAATATATCCAGTTACCTCGGCCAAACCATAGGGTTGCTCTTTGAGTCTCTGCTCGGTGTCACCGGCTAACATTACTTTCATCACAGGTCCAAGTCTGCACAGCATATGCAAGGATCTGGGCACCTGTCAAGATGGGACTCGGAGATCTCTAGTCGAGGCATACCGCTCCCCCACACCCGAGGAGCACATTTGACAGCACTCCGAGCTGTTGCGCTGCGAGCACAACAAGTCCCGGTAAGAAGAACGCCCGAGGAGATTATCTGTCAATGGATTCCCGCCAATCCCCATGGGATCTCCTTGAGCATCTATCTTCTCAGCCATCGTACTTCGCCTGTAGTAATAAGACCACCACCAACGACGATGGCTACGGCTAGCTTGTTCCGCCATCTCATCACTGTAAACGAACACCTCTTTTTCATCCCGACTTCTGTCCTGCCTGCCCAGCATCATCCATGCTCGCATCCACACAATGACCGGCATCTCCTTTGCAGCCTCCATCTCGTACCCAATAATGGGGGTTTCCAACACTCATCTCCAATCGTCCGTGCTTCTTCATGCGTAGACCCCAGGGCTTCGAGAACTATTGAATTCACAAGCTTCTTCTTCTTCTTCTTTGGGGAATCGAGCCAATGCACGCAATGCTTCGTCAATCTCATTTCGCAATCTCTGGCCACACACCTTGCTACGTCTGTTACCCAAATATCATCAAAATATCCATGGCGTATAGTCCCCACATTGGTATTGGTATGGCACAGCCCGGTATCGATGCCTGCACCATGTCATTTCGCCTCGCTTCGTTAATCGCCCACCGTTGCAACCGTCCTTTTTACCTTTTGATTTCCCCGCATGTCTGGAGCTTCTACAGGTTTTCCTCACGAGGTTAGTGCAGACTTCGAAGGCAATTATTACCAGCCGAACCGGGTGTTCCACTCGCCGTATCGGCCTGGCAACACCATCATCACATCCAACACATCCAGGTTGTATCTCGAGGAGTTCCTGGGTCTTGTAATCGGCATTACTATGTATTGTATTCGGCCTGACTTCCGTTTACGCAAAAGGCCCGATCGCCAGACACAAGCTACACACCACTCGTCCCCCTTTCTACCCATCCTACTTCAGATGAAGAACCATCACTGATACACAGATAACCTCAACGCGGGTGGACCTTGCGAGGGGCTACCACGTTACTGTTGTACCATGGTCCCAGTGTTCGTACCTGAAGATCCTTTCCGTGTTCGCCTGGCCATGAGTTGTACGGATACCCTTATCTCCTAGCTGTTTTGTAGGATGTATACTTCGGGGTTCAACCTTTGCCCAAGTCAGCCAAGCGCGATATCAAGCCAAAGGCGGTATGTTGTTGCGCAGCGCGGGACCGGCGGGAGCTTCTTGTCTACTCCCGGCAATTCCGAGCGTTTACATCCGTCAACCGGCAAATCCATCAGTCCAAAGGCTAGAAGCGCGTTATTGACTTTCCGTCTGCCTTCCGGATCAAGTGGTGACGCCACCTTCACCATCCTGTTTGAAGGAGATTCCGTTGATTGGGAAAGATACATTTAGGCTTTAAATATCGTCCTTCTCCTCCTCCTCCTCAAATAGCCCGCTTGTTTGCCCACACAATAATCGACTTTGACAGATAGTTGCCTGGGCTAGCCCAAAGAGTTTGGGTCATTTCGCCTCGCCAAGCCAAGCGCGGTCATGCTTATTATCTTCCATCTTATAAACACGGCGTCTCAAGATAGGATAGTAGCCAGATCTAGTGGCCATTATCATTATCCGGGAGGTATTCCTCATCGTATACTCCTTTGTAGATGGACTCTGCTCACTATTGAAGTGCGTTTTAAAACTCTTTACTGTGCTTTTACGCATGGCTTCTAAGATGATGCCTTGGCTACCTACGTAGTTAAGCACAACGTAGGGGAGTTGATCGCCACCACCTTCTTCGGGCCCGCCAATTCTGCCCTCGACCACTTGCAAAGCCCTGAGAATGGGCTCATGCTATTTGGCCTATGAGAAGAAGCCTGGATGTCGCCAGGTTCGAATTAGTGCCACCTAGTTACTGACGAACAACAAGAATTCGATAGCGGTCCGTAGGGTAAGAACCACAGCGCGACGATCGGGCCCCTAATTGCTTACCTCCCCCCCGTTCCATGCCCTTATTTACCGCACGATTGTATTATTTAATGTGACCTTCGCGCTAAATGGATCTGAATTCGGGAAATGATGGCGTCAATAAAACACCCAGTCCTCTTTCATAACGGTCTCGAGTATACCGTCAGTAATATTTCTAAGGACATATCATAATAATTACCTTTATCGTTCTTCCCAGCTCTAGTTGTCATGATCCGGGAGGTACTCGTCGTAGTATACCTCCTCGACACGATGGAAGCCCAGCTTGGGGGCATCGTTCGGCCACGGTTCTCCGTTCCCGCTGGCGAAGAGAGCGAACATGGAGCCTTCAAAGTTGGGGTATCCGGGGTTCGAGCCCATCTGTTTGGAGCTAAATCTCTTCAACCATGTGAGTGAAGTCGCGTTGTTACGGGAGTATCCGAGAGAATACTCTAGTGGCGAGGCGCGGATGAGAAGTGTTAGGTCTCCGGGAATCGTTGACTCTTGCAGAGGGTATTCGGTTGACTATGGACAGGATAGGAGAATCAGCATACCATTGATCTCTTGAAAATGTGGAAAAGCCTACGTTGGGTCGCGTTGTTGGCCCGGTGGAAGTTGGTAAGAGGTCGACGTACAAACACAACCCGGTCGTGTCCCAGCATCCTCTGACGCCGATATCTTGGTGGTTGACCTCACTGAGATACGCCGATATTCCGATCGACTGCCTAGGTCCCAACCCGGCAGATGTCGACAACAGTCTGGCTGAGAAAGTCATGTTCAACGATGTCTGTTTCCGAAGCACAGCAGCCGCTGTATCTCGGTCCCCCAGCGTAAAGACGTTGGGATTAAACTCAATTCCCGAGTCGTTGGCAAAAATTCTCTTCTCGAGCCCACCCGCCGTCGCCTCCCCGACCGCCACCACACCTCTGAGCCGAAAGTTCTCCGTGTAAGGCGTCCGCTGCTGGTACCAACCAATCCCCAATTCTGAGCCCACAAATTCGTCAATCCATTTGGCCTTGGGATATTCCTGATCGGGCCCCTCGACGCTCTGGCTCAATAGCAGAGGCCCGCTGCCGTTCATCGTCGGCCACCCGTCCTCCCAGTCAACCTTTACCAGAAACGCCTCGCGACCGAGCGGCGACGCACCCTTTACATTTCGCCGCGCAAGGAGGGAGGCGTACCACTCTCCCCCGGGCGTGTCAGTAAACGTCGCGTGGCCGGTCGACTGGACTGTAAGCTTCGGATCGGCGCCGTTGTAGATGAGCGGGTTCGTCGGCGAGGATTCCCACGGCCCCTGGGGGGACTTTGATCGACCTATCGTCGCGCGGTGACCGGTGCTCGTGCCGCCTTCCGCCAGGAGGAGGTAGTACCACTCGCCGCGCCTAAACATCTTGGGACCCTCTGGTCTGGCGCTGGAGAGTTGCGGGAGGGTGCCGTTCCAGATGTTGCGATACGGGCCGACGCACTTCCCCGTCGCGAGGTCGATTTCGCACTGTGTTATGCCCCAGAGGCGGTCGTAGTTGTTGTTGGGCCCCATGAGGTTCAGGTAGGACTTTTCTGTGGCGGCGTCATGGAAGAGGTCCGGGTCGATGCCGTAGGGCTCCGCCCAGGTTAGGCCGGACCAGGTGACGAGGTCCGGGGAGGAGATGTACCATATCCGCGGCCAGGAGCGGGAGTCGGGGTCGGAGCCCCATCTTGTCATTGAGGTTATGTAGAAGAGGCCGTTGTGGTGGGAGAAGGAGGGTGCCCAGACCCCTTCACCAGCGGAGACGCCGTATAGAGCGAGGACGGAGGGGTCTTTGAGGGCGTGGGAGATGAGGTCCCAGTTTGCGAGGTCTTTGGATTTGTAGATTGGGATGCCCGGGTAGTAGGTGAAAGAGGAAACGGCCATGTAGTAGGTATCTTCCACGCGGAGGATGGCTGGGTCGGGGTTCCATCTATTGAAGTGTCAGTAAGTTCGTCCAAGCTGGGGGGGGAGATAATGGCAGGCTCGACCCTGGAAGAACTGGGTTCTTGATGGCTGAGATGCCAGCTGCTAGAAGCAGCGCCGCACTTGCAAGGAGCTTCATCGTGTCAACTTAGAAACGAAGTTCGCATGCTTCCGATTCGCAGCCGACATCCCGAAGACTTACCACGTTCGTTCATGGAGATCGATCTCACTTATACAAGCCACCGACGGGGTCTTTCATCTCTCCACACTTTACCTAGCCAAAGTACCCCTGTCTGCCAAGCTCACACCCGGCCTTCGGGCCTGTCCGGACGAACCCCCAATGCGCGCGCGGTGGTGGTATGCGCAACGCGGGGTACAACACAGCATGGGAGACTGGCCGGGTAAAAGCACATTTGTAGATGCTGTCTGATCGGGGGCCAGATCCCACCTTGAATGAAGCTGCAGATGCCCTGCAAACCACGTCATAGGCATTCAACTGATAGGCGGAAATGTGTTACACCGTTCTGCTCTCCATCTCAACGTCCTTGGCACAGCTTTTCCTCTCGGGGTGTTCGCCAGCCAAGCCTTGTCGTTTTACATGCCCGGTTGGTCAACGATGGCTAGGTTCCGTTCGATTAGAGGTATATTACTGTTCGAAAGACCAATGCCACGCGGGCCATTCATCCTAGTCTTGAGCCCCTGCATTGTCCAGTTTTCCACTGGATAGTATCGTTTGGAGGATATGATCTAGAGCAGTCATGGATCCAGATGAAAAACAGACTAGCTCTCGTGCAAATGATAATCATGACTGTAAAAATTACTTCGATGATTAGAGGCTACGGTCAGACCTGTAAGGATGATGTCCAGTGTTTTATACGTAAGTGCATTGGCTACTATGCTTGTCTTTTACGCGGCGCAGTTTCGAGTGATAATTCCTTGGAATGCTCTTCAAAAGCAGTTACGAGCTCCATAAAATACTTTGACTGCCAATAAAAAGCTTGAGTCATCGACAATGACCTAGAAAATTGTCACCTCTGTTAGAGTTGATATCATGCGCAGGCGATCACCTATATCCCGGCCTGCGTAGACTCCAACACGGCGGTACGTTCCGTCTTGCGCCCTTCCAAGAGTAAGACCTAGTGAATTTGTTCCTGAAAGCGTCCCGAGATACGCTGGCGAAGTGTCGTCTTCCACTACGTAGCCCAGTATATGAAAACAAATGAAGTCCAGATCCAAGTCTCTTAAAGAAATCAGTTCTGCCCCAGAGTCAAACCTTATTTGTACATCCCAGGGCGTAATGACCTGGTCTCTCTGGTCAAAAGCTTTACCTCGTAAGGTTATGTGCCCTGCCGTGACGGCCCCGTATGGTGCAATGTCATTGAGAGGCTCGGCTGAGACGGCGACCACCTGCGGCAATGGCGCGAGGCCCACGCCCTTGGCCCAAGACCTTATTGTCAGCTTTTCGTAGTCAATATAGTCGCCGCTATCAATAAGTGAGAGCACTTCCCTTTCCTGGAAAGAATATGGATGTGCATAAGATTCCAGATGGGTCAAGTCAGGCAGGTGCCAGACGACGGCTCCCGGGAAGCATGCCCAGGACCAAGAGGGCGCTATGTAAGAGGAAGAAAGCTGCGGCGCGATGGGATTTTTTGGCTTCCATAAGAGCTGCAGTGGAAGTAGAGGCGTCCTCCAGAGGCCTGCGGCGTATGGCGATGCGTCGATATCGTCTGATGGATTAACCAGGGTTCCGAGTGTTTGAGCGACTCCTGAGATAGCCAACAGCCGATCTCCAGGAATCGAGAGACTCCGCTGCGTATAGTCCTCCACAATCTTTGACCACAGCTGGAAGATTGCTTCGGGAGGAGGATACAGAACATCATGAAGATCTGAGATGGGATCTTGGGATTCGCTTGAGTAGCCATAGCTAGTTTTGCGAGTGATCCTTTCTCCGTATCCCACCCAGTGTCGAGTCTTGAACATGTTGTCTCGAAGTGATGCAGCACCTGAGCTGGGACCGAACCTGGTGGTCATGCAAGCCCAGGAGATTCGGCGAGTACCAAACGAAACCAACCGAGTGGCCAGCAAAGACTCTTGCAATGTCCATGCCCGGGTGTCTATATGGTCAACTTGGTCTTGAGAATCGTCACGGAAGAGCTTCAAGCGGCGGCCTTTCGACGAATTATCAAGGCCAGATGTGTCGTCAAAAGGGAAATAGAATCCTACATAGCCACCCGACCCAGCTGAGTCACAGGTGTTCAAGAAACCATCAGCACAGCTTTTTGCTACTGCTGCGGAGATTGTGACTATAGAGTTGGCGTAGTAATGCGCCATGTCACCGACCTCTTTGGCTAAAAGTGCGGGATCATTTTGCACAATGCAGAGGCTGTCAACCCAGAGAAGCCTGATACCCAGTTTTCGAGTGACATGGATCGCGTCCTGGATGGTTTTGGGCAAGTTCTTCACTCTAATGCCTCTCTCATGTCGAGACAAGTTGAATGTGGTGGTCTTGGTGGTCTGATCTAGACCCCAGCAGTAGGAGAGGGCGACGTAAGGATCGGTTCTTGTGCGGTTGATTTGTGTGATGCGAACAATCTCCTTGTCTTCAGGAGACACGACAATGAACCGCAGAGGCCGAACATCCGTCCCTTGTCGGCAGGACTGGTGTGTTTCCAGGCACACCTGGAGCCGACGACGAATTTGCGAGATGCCGGTTTCTGAAAAGGTGCCGCCGTCTATTGTTCGCCCGACGGCATCATTTGCGCTGGGGTCATCTACAACTATCTTAGCGAGATGTCTTGTTGACGGTGGTGCCAGCACGAGGTCAGGCTCAACTTACATGCGTCAGACTCAATGTCGAAAAGCCCACCCGATGGGTTCCAAGAGTAGTCACCCGTCGACAAGAGAATCGAGCATTTGATGGCATCAGCAACCAAGCCATTGACTGATTCGATAACCAAGCAGACTCTCGTCCGCAAAAGCTGTTCTAGTGGCGTCCCTGACCCTTGAACCTGACGCCATATCCATACAAAGAACGGACATCCTGCAGCATCGGCAGCGGCAACCTGGCTCATGGAATGAGACAAGATGTTCCGCCATTTGAGGCTACCCCTTTGACGCGTTTTCAAGGGGTCGCTGTGAAGCGACACCCATCTGCTGATTCTCTCGGGGTCCACGCTCGATGTTGATATAACAGCGGTAGAACAATGCTCGCATGTGTGACTTGCGGTCGAAAATGATGGCGAATCAACGGGTTGTGGAGCTTCGCTACGCCCCGGGGGTGAAAAGTGACGTTGGGCGTAGTATCTATACATTCCGTAGCGTGAGTAGAACCAATGGTAGCTTGACCTTGCGAGATGCAAGGGTTTCTTCCCGCTGACTGCACAGTCAATCTGGGCTTTGCCTGAATTTCTCAGAATGTGCCGGACTTCTTTGGATTTTCAAGACGGGAGAAATTATGCAGCCCCGGCTGCCTGATCGAAGTTGGGCTGAATGTGGCCATTTGGAGGCCGCCAGACACGTGATTCTGCATACTGGGCCGTGAATGATTTACGGACATCGCAAAAAGCAGCGCGCAGGAAAGCTCTCACCTCACAGAGTGAAAACATCGTAGCCAATATTTCTTTTTGATGGATTTAGTACTATGAAATTAAGATGAAGGTGTGCCGTCTCTATCTCGGTAGGCTGCTTTCCCATTCCTTACGTCTACAGTCTGCTCAAGCATAATCACATGTACCGCAACAGGCCTGGGAAATGAAAAGCGACGCCTCATTGCATCTCGAAAGCTGTGTCACGATGGTCCAAGCAAGGAATCGCTTCCTCTTTCTCAAAACACTTGAACTTCCGAGGGACATGAAACTTAATCTGAGACTAAGTTAAATATGTTATTGGCTACCCAAATCAGGGTTGGCATGCTATTTTGAGGCAATTTTTCAGTTGCCCAAGTTATTAATTCTACATGTAGCAACTAGACGCGCAAAAGGATGGCAATTTGCGAATTGGGCACGAGCTCGGCAAGTGGCGTTTGTAGTGCAAGAGATAAGAGCATGTGTGCTACTGTTCAACTTGATCTCACTGTCACTACATTTTGATCATAAACAATCATCATTCCGTTTGTGAAGTGACTTAGAATGCGGCTTATCATCACGTCAATACTCTGCCACATCCGTGAGGAGGTTCAATAACTCTGTGGCATAAGCAGCTGAAATATCCTTGTTCTGAAAATTTTGTCGCTGGCAATGTCCATGTCTGCAAGAAGATCCGTACAATTCAGACAATTTCTTTACTGAAGCCAGAAAATCTGTGCTGGCATATTTCAAGATGTCCTGTGTTGATGGTTGATCTGGGCAAAAGAGTCCCTGAATGACTTCATTGTGCCCCACTTGGGTGATGGCTTAACTCTATCCTCGGCCACTCGAAGTGCATGATCAAGACATCAGGAACTCAATAGAACATTTCACAGATAACAACCGAGCCAAATATGGAGGCTATGCTATGAGATAGGAACTGGGATCATCCAAATGTCTTACCTTACAATATCAGGAACCAGTTGGCAGGCAAGCAGTGGCTGAGGGCGAGTCGGGGGCCGTAAGCACCCGCCACCGCCCGATATGGTGTTAGTGTCTCAGCGTTGGCCAGGCCGATAAGGCGCTGCCTCCGGGCGCCGTCGCAGGCGCCCACCGCCTCCCCAGGACATCGTCGGAGCTCCCCGCGACTCATATTAGATAAGTGCGGAGTAGCCCTGCCCGTCCTTTGTCGTCGTGCATTCATCGCTCACGAGGATTCCTCAAACCATTCAGACCTCTCTCCATAAACATTTATCTAAAAACATCATTCGAAATGGACTCCGAAGTCAAGTACCTTCTCTCCCTGCGTGCCATCCGGGAGCGTGCCAAGATTGTTGGGGATGTCGCTAAAGCCGGGGACTTGAGCCACTTTGAGGTTCGGGAAGACAAGCTGGACGAGGTCGTTGATTTCGTGGCTTCAGTTATCAAGGTCCGGGCTCGTTCTTCTTTCATTTTATACCCTTTCCCAAAATCTAACATGACCTATTCAGCGCGACTATGGCCCAGACAAGTTTCACACAATTCCTCCCCATGGGCGTTGGCAGCACTTTGAAGTCGGCAATGTGCCGCGCATCACCAACGTTATAGAAGAGTGGCAGGCAAGTGGGAGCGATGAGACCGAGGTTACTCGTCGCCTCATTGACCTGTTTTTCGTCTCTGTGTTATTGGACGCCGGTGCAGGTGATCATTGGCGATACAAGGAGCCCAACACCGATCAAGTTTACGAGAGGAGTGAGGGTATCGCCGTGGCCAGTCTCCACATGTTCAACTCCCTGGCCTTCACGACGTCAACTGACAAAGCCAACCCCATAGTTGACGGTAAAATTTACCACTCCTGAATCAAGGCATCTACTGATATTTTAACTCACAGGAAAGGGCTTGGAACGTTTGGAGACAAGTGCACTTGCAGATGGCTTCCAAGTTTCAGACAGTAACCCCATGCTGGGAGTTGACTCTCGCGCCGGTCTCCTCAGGAGCCTGGGACAGTCACTTCTGGCTCACCCGGAAGTATTCGGAGCTGAAGGCCGCCCAGGTAACCTCGTTGGTACGATTATTATTTTTGCTTCTGGAGGCTAAACAGCTTGCTAATGACGAGTAGATTATCTGGTTGAATCTGCAAAGGGATCCTCCAAAATCGACGTACTCTATCTCTGGGACATCCTACAGACCCTTTTGATTCCTGCTTGGCCCAAGGATCGGACGACCATTGGCGGAACGCCCATTGGTGACGCGTGGCCGTTGAGCACTCTACGCAAGGGAAAAGGCGTCGATAATTCCGACTCCCCTGCCGCTGGCATCCAGCCCTTCCACAAGCTGACGCAATGGCTCACATATTCTCTGATGGTCCCATTTCAACGGGTACTCGGTATAGACTGGGTTAATGCCGACTCTCTCACCGCCTTGCCGGAGTATCGCAATGGCGGCCTGTTCGTTGATATGGGTGTTCTGTCCCTGAAGAAAGAGACGTTGGAGCGAGGCTTGAAAGCGTCAGGCAGCGAGCTGCCAATGTTTGAGGCCGGTGACGATGTTATAGTGGAGTGGAGGGCCTTGACGTTGGTGTTGATCGATATTCTATACGGCAAAATTCAGTCTCGGATGGGAGAGGGTGTGCAGCTGAGCATGGCACAACTGCTCGAGGCGGGAACATGGAAATCCGGGCGCGAGACGGCAGCAAAGTTCCGGCCACGTACGAAGTCGAGCCCTATCCTCATTAAGAGTGATGGCACTGTCTTCTAGGTTTGCATGTAAGATGATGCATCAAGGCAAGGGTCTAAGGCGGTCTGCGTAAAAGGGAGTTGCATCCCAGCTGCTAGGTTTCTGTCGGATTGGAAGCCCAATTCGACCTCGAGTCAGCGCCAGCGCAAGGGCCATCTGAGGGTCTCTATATTAGCGTTTAACCGGCGATCTAACCTACGGTTGGAACCTCTCTTTTCTACTTCACGTAAAGATTAATACAAGAGTAATTAACCCTTTGTCACTACAGTTCGATTAAATAAATTACCCTATAATTATATAAATTAATACTAATTAATAGTTTAACTACTATCGTAAATTAATAAGGCTATTATAAAATAAAAAAAGCGACTTTTTAATACTATACGGGATAAAAGAATCGTATTATCTTAACCTTTTATAAAAACTAAAAGAAACGACTTTTTAATATTATACAGAATAAAAAATTTCCGATCTTTTAGATTTTTATTAAAAAAGAAGCGTTTATTACGTTAGTAATATTTTTAAATAGTTTATTAACGGAACTATTTAAATTAACCGTTAACTATTAAAAAAATCCTTCTTTTTTATACTTTTTTTAACTTTAAAAAACCTTTTTTTTTACCTTTTTTTTTTATTTACTTTTCATAATAAATATATAAATCTATTTATTTTATATTTATATTAACCGCGACCGGATTATGTAATATTTATACTTATTTTATAACTTACGAAATATAAATATAAAAAAAAAACGTAAAAAATAAATTACGTAATTTATTTAATTTTATAAATATAAAAAACGAGCTTTTAATAAGAATATATTAAAACGCCGCGCGATTAAAAATTAAAAAGATTTTTTAAATAAATCGTATTTACGTTTTTTTAATAAAAATAAAAGTAAAAAAAGTAGCTTTAATAAACTTAAATTATATAACGATTTAATTAAAAAAAAATTAAAAATATAAAATAAACCTTATAAGATCTTATTTAATTTAACTTTTTTTTTAATTTTTTTATTATTTTTTTAAATAAACGAATAGAATATTATTTTAATAACGATTTATAAATAAAAACGAGGCTATTATAAAATTTCTAAACTTAATTAACTTATTATAAGTATTTACCGTACGAAAATAATAAATATCTTTATAATTTAATAACGGGCGTTAAAAAAAAAGGCTAAGGCTAAAATAATTTTAAAAAAAAAAGATTAAAAACGGATTTAAAATAGTTTTTTTTATATTTTTTTAAAAAGAAATAAATTACTAAATAATAATAATTTATTTAATAAACGTATACGTTTTTTAGGTATTTACTTAAAGAGAAACGTACGTATTTAAAACATTATTAAATTAATTATAATCTATTTTAATAAAATATAATAAAATTATTTAGATTAAATAAAAAGAGCTTATGATAGTTAAAAATAGTATTAAAAGCTTATTTATAAAGTAAAAGATAAATATAAAAAATATTATAAAATAAACCTAAAGCGTAGGAATTAATTTAATTTTTAATAATCAGTCGAGCGACGATAAGAAGCTGCCGCCGCTACTTCTAAGCCGATTAAACCTTAACGTATTAAAAATTAATATAACGATCGTTTTAAATTTTAATATAGGCCGTAATACGACCTTAAGTAAGTTAAGCCGGGTATAAATAAAAATACTTATTTTAAATTAATAAATTACTATTAATATTTAAACGTATTAAAGAAATTAACTATACGACGATATAGACGATTTTAATAATAATTAAATTAATACGGTGCTATTATTTATAATTAAAATATATTATAAATAAAACTTAGTTAAGCGAACCTTATTTTATTATATAATTAATAACTTAAGTTATTAGCCTAACGATTAGTTTAAACTTACGAACTAATAGATTATTAAGGAATTTAGCGGATTTATTTATAATAATAAGGTCTTATTAAATTAAACGTTAATAAGGTAGCCTTATAAGACCTTTATAATAACGGTTTAAGTAATTAATTTCCTAATTTAGTTTAAAACGTAAGTTAATTAAGTAGTTAATTAATTTGAATAATTTACTTAGCGAATTAAAAAGCCCGAATTCTTATTTAAAATTATAAATAGAGCTATCTCGGCTTTAAGATTTACGCTAATTAAAAAGATATTATTAAAAATAAAGTTATTACTACCTTTATAAACTTTTATTATAACTAATAAATCGTTAATAAAAACGAAGCTATTTAGCCCTATTTAATTAAATATAAATATTAAATCGCGATTAATTAATTATAATTAACGCGGCTTTAATTCTTTTTTCTAAATAGTTTATAAAAATCTAAGCTTAGAAACGGCTAGCGTACGATAACTAATCGATTTATATAAAATCTTTTTTAAAAAAAAGAAATATTTAAAAAGAAAGTATAAGGTTTTATAAAAAACTTTAATTATATTTTACGCTAATTATAAAAAAACTAAGATTTAAAATTATTAATATTATTTAACAATTATTATCGTTTTTATTAAAAAAGCTAAGGAATATTATTATTAAGTCGTATATATAATAATTAATTAAAATAACTTTATTACGATCGTTAACGCTTTTTAAAACCGCTTTAAAATTAACGATTAAAAAAAAAGGCTTTTTATTAAATTTAAAGCTTTATTGTTTGGATCGATAATAAAAAAAATAAAAAGTAAACCGAAAATAAAGATTTTTAAAAAGCTTATTTTATAGATCGATAAGATTAATAAAACCTTATTAATAAAAAGAACCGACGAACGGAAGGTCGATTATTTATTAATTATAGTTTAATAAATTAATAAAATAAAATTTGCTTTATAAAGCTAGCTTAATAAATATAAAACGCTTTACGCTTAATTTAAACTAAGTTTAATATCGAAACTAGGATACTTAAATAATAATAATTTTTAATTAATAAAAAACCGTATTAATAATATTAAATTAACCGTATTTATAACGGTAAAAGAAAAAAAACTAAATACGGCGCTTAATCGTAAAATTAAAACGGAAAAATAGTTTTAAACGGCTTTTAAAAGCCTTTTATAATAGGGTTTTATAAACTTTAAAAATATTATATATATTAAAAAAAAGGTTATTAGTTTAGTAATTATTTAAAAAAGGAAAAAACCGAAATATATAAATAATATAAAAAGGTAAAGGGAACCGCTAATAAAACTAACTTAACTAAGTATAATTAGTTCTTTATTAATTATAAAAATAGATCGTTTAAAATTATAAAACTTATTATAAAGTTTAAAAATATAAAAAATCTAACCGTTTATTTAATTAATAACGACGAGGATCTCAACGTTTTAAATAAAACTTAATAGTTTTATTTTACTTTATCAATAATTAACTATTTAACGCTTAACGAAAAATAAGCCGTAAAAGTTTTAAATAAATAGGCTTTTTTTTACGGCTAGTTACGATCTATTAATAAAAAAATTATTTAATTTTAAAAATCTTTAGTCTAATCCGGGGTAAAAACCTTTTATTTTTAATTTTAAATAAATAAAAAAAAAAGTAATTTTAAGAAAAAAATAAGCTTAATAATAGCGCTAAGACCTTTTTTATATAATTTAATTAACTAAACGGAAAGGATTATATAAACTTATTTTATTAATAATCGATATAAATTAAAAACTTTTTAAAATATTATTTTAAATACGAGAGTTTTAAAATAGTTAATAGGGGGAAAAGGGTAGTTTTAAATTTTAAAAAAAATCTATTTAATTAAACTTAATACCACTAAGGCTAGTATTGTTAAGATTACGTTTAAATTAAATAAATAGCTTATTAAAATCGAAATAGTTAATATTTAAACCTAATTCGGTATTATAACTTTTTATATATTACCCGTTAATACGCCCTTTCTCTTATATTTAGTAAATATAAATCGCTTTAATATTATATTTAAAAACCTTATAAATAGGATTATTAATAATAAAGCGTTTAAAACCGTCGAACGATAATAAGGCCACGCTTTTATAAAGCTCGAGACCGGTATTTTATTAATTTATTATTTTATAAAGACCGAATTAAAACGCTTTTATTAAAAGTTCGATCACTTATCGATTTAAAAACTTTATACCTTATTTAAATAGTTAAATAACGATATTAAAATCGCGGTAATAAAATATTTAACTAAGTTCTATTATTAATATTAAATAAATATATAAAACCTATGGTAATTTAAATTTAAAATCTACGACGAGCTTAACTTTAATTAAAAAATAATAATAAACGTTTTCTATTTAAATAGCCGGCTAATTCTTTATATAATCGATTTAACTACCTCTTTTTAAATAAAATAATTCTTTATTAATTTCTAAATAAAAACGGTTTAAATAATATTAAAAACGTAATAAATCGATATATATTAAAGCCTACTTAACGGTATACGAACTAATACCGAAACTAATTTTAAATCTATTGAATTTAAAAAAAACGCTAAATCGTATAGGATTAAATTAAAAATAATACTAATTAAAGCCTATTATAATATCGATAAGATCGAACGAGCTTATTAATAATTAAAAAGAGCGTTTAAAATTATTAAAAATAAAAACCTTAATTTTATAAATAACGATTATTTATAGGTAATATTAAAATATTATAACGATATTACTAAATTATAAGGTTTAATTTTAACGTTATTAATATTTAGATCGTATTTTAAAATTACTATTTCGTCGCCGCCGTCGCCTAATATTGTTTAAAAAGTATAAATAATTAAGAAAATAATATAAGTTTTATAAGACCTAAAGGTAAAAAAGTAAGTTAATAAAGCCTTAGTAATATATAATAAGCCCGATATATTATAAAATCTTAATATTTTATTAAATTTAAATATATAGGTTTAAAAGAATACTATAAATAAATAAACTAAACTATATAAACTAATTTTTATTAACGAGCGCTCTTATATAATTATAAGAGATTAAAACTAATTATTTAAAGTTATAATAACGATAATCTAACTATATAACTAAATAAATAAAGAAATAATTTATAGAAAAAAAAAAAAAAGCTAAGGGAAATTGAATAATTACCTCTTATTTAAAAAAGTAAAGACTAGATCGATTAATTAAAAATCGTTCTTAATAAAATCGTCGTAATTAATAAATTAAATAATTAATTACTAAATCCGCCGCGACGGCAGCGAAGTCGGCCTTAAAAAAACCTAATTCCGTAGCTTTTTAATTATAACGGATTAATTAATAATTATATTAATATCTTTTATTTAGTTAAAGAGAAAATAGACTTCGAATTAATTTTTAAATTATAAAAGAAAGGGATTATTACCGTAGAGGGTAAGCTTTACGAGGCTTTAAATATTATTAAAATAAAAATTTTATAAAATCGAAGCGTATATCGCTTCGTTTTATACGATCTAAATAAATATATTAATTTATGAATTTTTAAATTACATATAATTTAAAAAATTAAAAGTAAAAAAACTAACACGCCGTATAAAAAATCTCGTTATATAATCTAAGGATATAACGACGTTAAAAAAGTAAAATTATTTACGTAATCGCTAACGATTTAAAAAAATAATTAACGGTTAATATTAGTTTTAATCCTTTTCTTTATTAAAAACGAATATTATATATAAAATAAAGATATTATATAAATATATATATAATCCGCTATTAATTTAATATAAAAAATCCTTACTTACTTCCTAAAAAAAATAATTAATAAGTATTTAAAAGGCACGATTATCGAAATACTTAAACTACTATATAAATTAACAAAATCGAGAACTTATTAATAAGCGACCTACTACGATTTCTATATTAAATAGCTAAGTATAATCACGTTAACTTACGATCTATACTTATTAATTTTTAATTATTTAAAAGGACTTTATAAAATTATTAATATATAAACCGACGATATACTAAGCGTATTTAATATTAAATTTATATAAAAAGAAAATAAAAAGTTTAAAAAAGCCGGATTTATTACTAAACTAAAAGAGATCTTTACCGTTAATTACTTATTAATATTTAATAGCGGGATTTTTATAATTAAAAGCGATATTATCGTTTTTTATTAAAAAAAATAAAAAAAAAATTACCTTTATTAACTCTATATTATATAACTAATAAAAAAAATATTAAATAAAATAAGCAAAAGGATCGTATATTATTAATATTTACTAATTAAAAATAACGTTTAATATTATAAAAATAGTATAAGTTATAAATTTAATTAAAAAAAACGTTACTATACTAAATAAACGGCTAAGCTAATAAATAATAAACCTAAATCGCAAATTAATTTATTATTTGCTAAATTTAACTTTTACTAAGCTCTACGTTTTTATTAATAAATCGTTTATAAATAATATAAATCTAACTTTTTAATTTAGATATATTATTATTTTAATAAATAAGGCTATAAGAAACGACTAATTTACGATTTACGGTAATATCGTTTATTATTTATTAGTTAAAAATAAAAAAATAACTAAAAGCGTTTTAATTTTAAAAGTTTATAAGATAATTAACGGCGTCGATTTTACTTACGCGATCTTTACTACGTTTAAATAAATTATAGATCGATTAATTTTATTTATAATACTAACGATCGTTTATATAAATTCTTATTTACTATATAAATACTTTATTAAATTAAGTATTATTAAAAAAAAAAAGCTAATAATAAATATTATAACCTTACGGTAATTATATAAATAATATAAAATTTTTAAAATCCGTTAAATTAATAATAAAAATAATTTAATAAACGCTTTTATTAAATAAAACCTAAACCTAAGTTTAAAATAATTTATTAATAATAGAACGACTACGGTATATATAAAAAAATAGGTTATATAAAAAAGGTTTAAAAAAAAAGCGGAAAAAGAATTATAAATACTATTTTTATTAACATATTATACGCTATTACGAGATCGTTAAATTACCTTTTTAATCGTACGAGATTAATAATAAAAAAGAGATAGTTAGTATCGGATTAGAAGCCTAATTCGACCTCGAGTCAGCGCTAGCGCAGGGGCCATCTAAGGGTCTCTATATCAGCGTTTGACCGGCGATTTAACCTACGGTTAAAACCTCTCTTTTCTACTTCACGTAGAGATCAATACAAGAGTAATTGACCCTTCGTCACCACGGTTCGATCGAACAAATCACCCTGTGATTACGTAAACCAACAGTTTCATAGAGATACTACTACCTAGTTGAACCCGCATACCCGCGATTCTAATTGCGGAATACGCTTGCTTCTCTCGATGCTGGTGAAAGGGTATTGATTGGTCCCTCGCCTGGACAAAGGAGGGGAAACCAGAAACCTGTGGCTTGTTTAGATTCAAAGATCGTCGTCGCGGCGTAGCATCGTCTCCAATGATCGTGGCGCTCCAATCCCCAGGTGCTCAGCTTCGTAGAACAGCAACCAGTATAGGATACTATTGGATGCTTCCGATTATCCTTTAAGTGTTACCCTCTTCCCGTGATGCATCTTCTCCTCTGCTAGCCACTCTCTTATTCGAGATTAATTTTCATCCAAGCATGAAGCTACCTGTTCGCGAATCTGTCTACTAATTCTTCTCAGCGACAAATTCGGGGGACTTCGGATACCAGCCAAGTTGTTCCCTACCTTATATTGCATCAAGGACGGTATTACGAGAATTGGGTGTGGACTCGAATGCTTGCACTGTCTTTGTGACACAGGCAGACGGGAGGCCATGGCATTGGGCGTGGCATCGTATCTATTCATCGCATGTACACCAGCCATTTTTCGTACTCTCTGACATTCCGATTCCGATAGGAGCTCAAAATTCCGTGTCATCGGACTCTGCTCAGGTAGCCAGTACTAGCTGGAGTGGGAGAGCTTCAACCACACGACTCCTATCCACCTCCAGCGTGCCAAGAACTATTGAAAATGTAGTTGGGAAGACTCCTTTGGCAAGGCATGCTGCTGTACGCCGACGAGACCAGCTTGGTGAGACAGTGTCAGCAAGAGGCGGCATCTCGACTGGAGCCATAACAGGGATTGCAGTTGCAGTGGTTGCAGCCGTTGTTCTAGTACTAGCTTTAGTATACTTAGGGCGCAAGAAGAGAAGATCAATCTTCGAAGAGCCTGGATACGGTGGTGAGACTGCGATCGAGTTAAGCGAGAAGCGCAGCGCAGCTCCTGAAGTCAGGACAAAACGAACCACTACTCGGGAAGCAGCCGCGGCAGCCACTTAGCACACGACCTTCGGACTGTATAGGTTATTTTGGTGGGCGGAGAGCGTTTCGCCGTATCGATGAGTCCGTCTCATCCCAGGACTTAATTGTTTTGTGTAAATGTATTTTGTGTACGTGTATAAATACGAGTACAGTTGACTGGTGGTCTGAGAATGAAGCTGCACATGTGGCAATCAAATCGCGCTCAAAGAGACCATGCATATAAGTTCTTAATTACACCGCCCTTCAGTGTCGCATCCTGGAGAATGATCGAGGCAAAGACAATTGACAGCTGCCACGGGTACCTACACAAAATTTAGAGCAGGGCACCTTAGATCTACATAACCCTACCTAGACGAGGTGCAAGCAAGACTAATGCATTATAAGCCAACCAAATAGCGGAGTTCAAAGGGGAATCTATCAACAGAGCAAAAGAGTTCATCGTCAGCTACAAAAACAATGCTATGACCGTGGCAGGGCTCGAACCTGCGACCTTCTCGGGATCAAGTACACATACTTGTGAACGAGAAATCATAATCCACTAGAACACACAGCCGGATGGCGATGGTGGGTATGCGGCCATTTTGGGCATAAGTGCCGCAGGCTTCCGAAGTGGATTGCTGACTGTGGTGCTTCTTAAGTCCAGTGTCTACTGGGAGGCTCAAGTCTGTCTAAAAGATGATGGGCAATACGTAGTAGTGATAGATGATGTGAAGATCGGAACCCCTATCTCAGTTCGGGACTTCCAATTCTCGCGAAGTACCAGAGTGACCAAGCGTCAGCGCATCCTACTACGGTCACCTTGGAACTCTCACTACGCAAGTCAGTTTTGAGTAGCTGTTGTGTCTAATACCTTATGCAGTACAGTTGAAGAGTTTAAACTGTGTAATTCCTATACTGTAAGCCTGATCCTATCTTAGGTACCCTATTTGTGGAGAATTGGACTTGCTTGTGAGCTTGAGCACTATCTAGTATCTAGCATGGAAAGCTGTGATGTCACCTGAGGTAGGTTATAGATTGTTCGCTCTTGCGACTTTTAGCAATTCACAAATAGCTGCGATTTGAAGAGTGTGGCAGTCTTTCACCAAGGGCTTAGCTCGTGTACTAATCAAATTGAGCACTAGATGTTGTCATCTTGCAAATGACAAGAGACATATGTATAAGCGCTCATATCCTGCCTTGTGTCCGAGTCCTTGGAAAGAACACTATATTTCAGATTACTAAACAGACAACTTCCGGAAAACTGTCAAATCCCATCATTGATATACGATTCAATCTCCAATTCATAATTACTGGTAGCCTCTTCTCTCAATTTTACTTTAAGCCCTGTCGAATGCCAATGCACACGACGCCAGATAAGGCCCGTTTAGGCACATCAGTCCCATATTTCATCAAAGGAGTCTACAGCCTTTGATGACCGAGAGGCAGACGGATCTGGTGCATAGATCAGAGATTCCCAAAAAAATTCTTGAGCCTTGCAATCGTTGATCGTCATGAATCAAGCTCATCCGGAGTTCGGCTTCCATTTGAATGCACGAGAACACATACGATCCTTCATATTCCCGGCACGTTCTCATTTGCGAGCTTGGTTTGGTAAGGGCGTTTCATTAGAACCAAGACTGGGTTCTTCTGCAGGCCTCTATTCCTGGTGCTTTGGACTAAGATGCTACTTCAAATGTGTACCTGACGTATGTTCAGAAAGCAGCAAACTTTCTCACTCAGCTGGTCAAGTTTCTTGCATCCTTCAACGAAATCCAGAATACCTAGCACACTTATGTTCGTCACTTCGCTACCACGTTTCCATCCTTGCATTCTTCTTTGGCCGTCCTTACCACCATAATTTTGACCGTCGATGCCGCTCCGACGCCCGCGTCATGACGCCCGACTTCCAGCACCGTGACAGGCCTACCATTTTCTTTGAGCCCTCTGCGGGGTGTGACCTAGGCTAGCAGTTTGGAGAATACATTGCTAGGAATGTTCGGCACGAGAAAGGCATCTGCACAACAACACTCGAGGCGAGTGGCCCTTTAGGTTTCGCTTGGATAATCTGCTAATTGCCGGTATAGTTTACATGTTGCACTAGATTGTATGGAGAGTATCAGTCTTCTGTGGGAGGACTAAAGCTTCGCTAGGTGCGAGCACACTCTCTCACAGGAACTTATTCAATGGCGCAAGAGCAGATTTCTATGAACCCCGATATTATATAGACACATTTCCTCGGGGGTTTTCTACAAGGCAATTATTTTCTATTACATTTCATTCTTCTACTTCGATATCTTTTTGTTTCTGTCCAATATTATTCGATACAGTTACGCTACCTCAACATACCTAGTGCCTATATCAGGCAGACACGGCCACCGAAGGCATGCTTCAAGCTAAGGGCCGCTATGCCATAAGCTTCTTCGGACACTGCAACATCACTCTTGATGTGTCCTGTCTCCGAGTCCCAATCAAAGAGGCACCCGGTGGAATAAATAGAGTTTCTGGTGAAGCACTTGGTGAAGGCTGTCAATAATGCATAGGTAGAACGCCACCAGCTGCAAATATCCATTTCCAGGTCCAATGAATACCGTCGCAGCCTTATCGCGATGCAGAGAGATCCGTCCTCGTTGGCTCTGTACCCCGATTGGTTGTGGCAATGCCCTGCTTCAGCTTCTAGCTGCATGCACCGCCGGTAAGGCGTATCGGGCGATTGCGGTCACCATAGGGTCAGCTCCTGCACTCCCCAGTTGCTTTCGTAGGTTTCCCCATGATGGCCTGTCGACTATAATAGGTGACTGGTGTGTCTCCGGTTGTCTCGAGAATAGAATTGCTAACCAATTCCAGGCTTGGCAAATCAAGTCTGAGCAAAAGCCAGCAATCATGCAGCAAAATTCCATCCAGCCGTCCTCATGATCTCCTTCGTCGCAATCTACCTTCTCCTCTCACCTCCCATCGCAGAGGCCTCTCCCCCAGCCACCACCAGCTGGGTCCCGAACCAAATGGTCGTGGTACTTTTGGCCTCATCTGCTCCTGCGTCGTCACACTAACGATATGCGTCTGGACGGCCCTCCACCTCAACGTCCCCGCAGCGCACTCCACCTTCCGGAGCCGAATGCTGGAGCGGACAAAATGGGTCCTCTACGGCATCTTCGCGCCGGAGCTCGTGGTCGCGACCGCGGCAGCGCAGTACATCGTCGCGAGGTGGCTCAAGCGGGAGATTGAGAAGGATGCCGTGAGTCGGAGAGGTGGCGCAGATGGGACTGAGGTGCTTTCGAGCCACACGTGGGATATGACGCAGTGTTTCTACGCTGTTATGGGAGGGTTTGTCGTTGAGGTGCCGTCTGCCGAGAACGAGACGGCGGTCAGAAGAGTGACGGTCACACCTGAGGGTATCCGACTCCTATCTTTCATCGGTAAGCTGCCGCAGATCCACGAGTCGCAGATCCAGGACAAGAGCAAGGCGGATTGGATGGCCAAGTCGCTCGTCTGCATACAGGCTGGGTGGATGGTCGCACAAGTCATCGGTCGACTCATAAAGCGCCTGCCTGTTTCGCTCCTCGGGATCAACACCTGCGGACACGTTGCTTGCGCTGCTCTGCTGTATCTGCTTTGGTGGAGCAAGCCCCTGGACGTGCTCGATCCCACCATCTTGGACGAGGACAATGAGAACGCCATGGCGTTGATGACGCTATGCTCGTCAATGAGCGCCATCAACGGCGTCACTGATATCCGGTGCTTCATGTACATGCCGCCCGACAATGTAGACATGAAAGGGATCCGAAAGGAGAACAAGGACAAGATCCTCATCACAACTCACTTGTCCATCGGCTCACCTGGCACCCGGGAGCCCTCTAGGTTTCTTGGCTTCGACGTTAGCGACCTTCGCCCCTATGCATCGCCAGCTACCGTCGATATCCAACGAAGCAGAGTATCCCGAAGCGCATACATGTACCATATCGACCAGGCCAAACCGACGGTGGCCCCGGAATGCCTGCAGACATACTTTACTTCACCTTACACCGAGCTCAGTCTCCGGCATGGCAATTTCTATCGCCGAAGACTCTTCGCCGATGTTCAAAGAGACGAGAAACCTCACATGCCCGTCAATCTCGCACGCTTGGCTCAAGCCGCAACAGCTGCAGACTCGCTGTGGACCGAATGCGCTTCCCGCCCGGCGTACGCTCAATTTTACTTCACTTCCGTACCGACCGTTGGTGTGTTCCTTGGTGAGACGGATTATCTTGTTCCTCATATTGTCAACTTCCCGTCCATGTCGAATCTCGGGCTAGGTCAGGTCAACATCCACCGTGATGTCCTGCGGTCAGTCCTCGCCTTGACAGCTGCAGCGTACGGTGGCCTCCACCTCTCGGGCTGGTTTGACCACTTTCCGACGGCTGTCGAGCGGACACTCTGGTTAGCCGCATCACTAGTAATCACATCCTCAGGTGTGGCTCTTTGGATTTTCTTCCTCGCTCGTCAGGTTTGGCCGCGGTTCGACGTATTCATTTCTGGCGCGGCGCCCGGGGCGCAACTAGCGGGAATGACTTACCAGAAACCGTGGATGAAGAGATGCAAGTCGTTTGTTCTTTGCCTTGTCCTGCTGTTGTTTGTTGTGGCCAGAGTTTTTCTGGTCATCGAGGCTTTTATCAACCTTCGCGAGGCTCCCGCATCATTATATCAGACCCCGGATTGGTCTGATTTCCTCCCGCATTTCTAGTGATATGGGGTTGTAGTTCCTCAGAAACTGGGAATTTTGGTGACGGTGTTGCTGTCCAATTGAGGAGCAAACGACATGTATTGGACAGCATGGAGGGGGAGAGAGAGACAGAGAGACGGAGAGAGAGTAAATATTGTATTTGAATAGGAGGATGGCGTATGATAGGCCTGTGGTGATAACCACGTCGCATTGAGAAAACGCCTACGGGTAATTTTTGGGTATCTTCTGATATCGATGTAGATCTTCGATCAACAAAGGAAAGTTACTGCTAGTGTGAAGAAAAAATGAAAGTAAGTGAAAGTGAGATGACATGGATGCGGCACCCGCGTGTCAGGATTTAAATCTCCACCCCTCGATGAGTCGGGCAATCTTCAGATGACCTTTCTGCCTGGCGAGGCCTGCAGCAGTACCTTGGCGATACTTTTCTTTTGTTTTATAGTCTTGTAGTGTTTCGAAGACGGCGCTGGCATGAACCACTTTCGCCCCTCGCTGTAACAGCAGCTTAACCGTCGCAAAATGACCCTTGACAGCCGCGTAATGCAGCGGTGTTGCGCCATGATGATCGCGTTCACGAACATCCAGTCCAAGCTCCATCAGAAGCTTCATCATTGCGGGATCAGCCGTGCCAAAGAACATCAGGTTTGCCCCTGACATTGAACGAGCTCTGGAATAAGCTCCAGCGGTTATAAGAAGTCGTACGGTGGCGAGGTGCCCTGCCTTTACGGCAGAAAAGAGTGGTGTGAAACCTGGCCAGGTCCTGGTGTCGAGGTCGACGCCCGTATTGATCATTGTTGCGAGGACATCATTTTGTCCGTAGTGGGCTGCAAGATGCAGCGGCGTCATGCTAGCATTTCGCAATAATGGGGTTGTGAGGTCTGCTCCACCTCGGATAAGAGCCATTGCAATCCGCGTGTTGCCGGCCTTGAGCGCCTGGCATATGATTCTCTCTGCCCCAGGAGCGGAGTGGTCTACGTCGGCGCCGACTTCAATCAGGTATTGAGCAGCCTCAAAGCATCCCAAATGCATTGCGATTGTGAGCGGAGTCTCTCCATGTTCGGTCGTTGGATCAATCGGCGATCCGGCCTTGAACAGAAGCTGCAGCACCTCAATTCGGTTCTTGTGGGCTGCCATGTGAATGGGCAAGTATCCCTCGCTACCAGCAGCATCGAATTTGGCACCCCGAGAGAGGAGGAGCTTCATGGTCCGCAAGTCGCCTGCCGAGGCAGCCGCGAGCAATGGAAAGTTGCCCTTCGAGCTCGGCAGGTTGACGTCGGCCCCGGCCTCGATGAGCACCTCGGCAATGTCCGGACAAGCGGTAGCTATTGCGTACGTCAAAGCGGTGTGCTCGTTGACTCGTCGATCAAGGTAGGCGCCCTGATCTGACAAGAATTCCGTCATAGGGCTGCTTCTCATGGATATGGCGACATGTAGCGCCGTTCTACCATTTTGCAGTCGGGCTTCCAAATCCGCACCGTATTCAAGTAATTTTTCGATAGCGTTGAAACGATAATTCTGGACGGCTGCTATCAGAGGCGTACGAGTTCCTAGATCCCTGCGGTCAACTTCACCCCCAGCACGTATGAGCACTTGTAAAGTATCGTCATCTTTGGCCGACGTTGCGGCGTAGTGTATTGCCGAGCATCCTAATGTGTCGACAGCATTGACATCTGCACCAAGCTCACACAAAAGCGCGACGACCTTATCGGAGTACGCGTACTTAACCGCCGTGATTAGGATTGTGTCGCCCTCGTCACCTCGGCTCTCGAGATTTGCTCCAGCAATAGCTAGGAACGTCACAAGAGATGGAATTTGGCGATTGAGGGCTCGGCGAAGAGGGCAGAGTTTCGAGCCGAAGCGAGGCGCATTTGGGTCAATGCGTTGCAAGAGGAGCTTCACCACGGCGGCTTCGTCTCCACGATCGATGGCGTCGTGCAGGTCCTTGGTTGTTCGCATGCTTTGCTTGTATAGTGTGCCCGGCGGCGGTTTGAGTCTCTTCAAAGCCGAACGAACTTCGAAGAGATCGTTGATGGGGGAAGCCTCTGCCTCTGGCCTTGGTCGGGGCCCAATAGTTGACAGACGCAGTCGACTGCCTTTGTTCAGTACTGCCGGGCTGATCGCACAATCCCATGACACCAGGCGGGATGAGTGCATAAAGGTAGAGTGGTTTTTTGATGTGACATGTTCGCTACGTTGGTGAGTAAAATCGACACATTTGAGCTGAGCTTGACCTACCTCGGAACGCAATTAAGAAGAAATGTAAGAGATTGACGGTTGGTTTTGAGTTGACGTTGGATTCGGCTGAGAGAATCTTCGTTCCAAATGATGGTGATCTGGCCCGAGGACATGTCAACGGCACTATCGCTCGTCGCAGGGCGAATTCTTGTACTGTAAATGTCGAGAGACGACAGGTCTGTAGTAATCGAGTCTAAAGCATCGTGGCAGGATTTATCGAGAAGGACGGGGTCAAAAACGAGCGTTTCCGGGATGGTCTCGCGCAGATACTTGAATCGCCGTAGGGTATCCGTAACAGCGCGACATTCCTTGGCGAGGGCAGCCAGCGTAACCGGTGCGGTGTTGAGGCTGTTGGCCATCGTGCTGTATCTTTCAGTAAGAAGCTGGGATGTGCGTATTAGGTCGCCTAGGCTGACGCCGGGCTGACGCCCCGGGGAGTCCATGACCGGTCACCTTAGCAGGTGGACAGATCCATACGGAATTCCATCAAGATCGGAGGACAGACTCTTCACCCAACGAAGTCAGGAGGAAGCACCGTCTTTTAGGTTGGATCAGAAGACGGGTAACGGGGAAACTTGTCGCGGGGCCAAGGAGCCAAATCTGGCAACGACCCATTCCTACCATAAACCAGCACGAAACGGTTTGCTCCCGATATGGTAGTTGGGGCGATGCTAGCCAGGGGAGACTATTGAGTGCAATTTGGCGAGATGAAGAACAGCCGAGCCCAGAAATCCGGGTGCCTGTCGGAGTAGAGTGGTCGAGCCAGGACAGAGGCCCTTGAGAGTTGTCCAGAAATCGTATCTACGGATAGAACGTCGCTTGGTTGCAAGAATGAAAGAAACGAAAGAAACGAAAGTCGAGACACGCCAGGCTCGATGCTTCAGGCGGTATATTAAGATTAGCCAGGAGATGATGGCCGGCTTGTCATGGACACCCACTTGATTCCCAGGTCTCCATTTGGGAGGGTCGCAAAGGACAAACCTTGAAGGACACTAGTCGAGGGTAGGGTAGGGATAGAGTATCGTCGTCCGTGTGTTTCCCAGGGGTCCGGATGGCATTCGCGGGTTGATTCAACTTGAAGCCCGAAGACGTGGTTGACGCTTGTCAGCACCATCCTTGGCAAATCCAAAACCGATCTCGCGGGGTTGACGATTGCCATTCTTTGTGTGGCTTCTCGAACTATCGAAATCTGACAGGGCGCTAAAAGCAATGTCTGCGTGGCTTTGAGGTAGAATGGAATGTGGTGTTGGGTCTGAGCGGGCACACATGGGCGGAAACGACGAAGAAAGTTCATCCCTAACAAGGTACCCGAAGGTAAGTTCCCACGGCGAAGCTTGGACCATATTGAGCTGTGGACCACATCCACTTAGCACAGGCCATCCGTTCCGCGCCGAGGATCTTCCGCCGTGGTTCCGCCGGTGCCCGAGTGACCTGATTCGACCATTCGAGGTGGGCGATGGATGTGAAAGTGATTGGTCAGGCGGGGACAACCTAAACGGCACCAGTCGGGAGCTCTTTGAATGTTCCTCCAGGATACGTACCGCTGGATGTCCCCGAGCTCTCCAGCTTACTAGGTGCCTAGGTGCTAGGAACCCTAGGTACCTGCAGCTGCCGTCGACGTAATCGAGTTTGCAGTGGTCATCACATCAATACCTCAATCCTCGAGCTTGTGACTTTGATACGTTTTGAACAAGAGCAGACGAAGTCGCCATTTACCAAACAAACGGTCGGGCTCATCAACATCCATCCTGGCGAACATACTTTGGAAGAAAGAGTCGTCATCCGCGGCGACCGGCGTAGCCCCCTCAAATCCTCCGCCTAACGACATCATGACCCAACCGCCGGCCCAACCGCATCTTACACCACAATTCTGCTTCTCGACAGGAGCTCTGAGAGGTGCGCTGACCTGCACCATTGACCTTATGTTTAAATGGCACTAACATGCTGCCTAAGATTTTCTACGACTTTCTCGCGCGACCGTCGACGACTCGATCACCCAGAATCTCAACGCCCTGGTGACACCCGCGCGAGCCGGTTTCGACCCTTCGTCGACCTCACAGCGAACACCGCGTTCCTTTCCTCGACAGATAGATCCGCAAGCATGTCAAAACTTCAAGGACCAGGTGCTCTTCCCGACATGGCATGCGCGAGCTGAAGTTTTGCACTACTGCGGAGTAGTTGCCACGAGCCCGGACCCCGACGATCCGGAGGCCCTGGTTCAGCAGATTGAGGCGGCGAAAGACAAGGAGCGAGTTGTCGACGAACGGTTGGATCCATATTCTGGAAGATTCTTCCCTCGAGAGCCTCGGACGGAGCAGCTCGCGATGCTTATCCGGCAAGAGAAGGGGGTGGAGAACATTGTGCGAACGAGAACGTGGGATATGGTGAAGCAAAGATGCGGCGAGTCGGTCAACACGTGGGAGCAGGCTCTCGCAGGTTGGCGATCAAGAGCTGCCGCCAAAAGCGATGGCCGATGAGGACAAGGACTTCATCGTCCTCGGCAGCTGTACCAACATTGTATAAAAGGACATCTTGTACCAACCGTGTAACACAACACCAGATGATTGACGATAGACACACACAAAAATGACCCAGGACTCATTTCAACCTGCGAAAATATCAATCGTGATAAAAAGTATAGTCTTCGGATAGGCACTATTATGGCTTTGCCCATGTTCGGTTTAGTAATCCTGGGCGAAGGAAGTGTATGCACTCCCACTCAAGTATAAGAGACCTGATGGATATTGTGGCTTCAATGCACTTGATCAGTCTCCAAAGTTGCAAGGCACCAGAGCCTTGCTTTGGCTTTATATCCCCGCTTGGTGGAAACATGAGGAAGACCTATCAGGGCACCTCACTTCAAAGGTGTAACTCCAACAACAAGCGTCAGGTGCTGGTTCAAAAAAAAGGTGTTCTCGTGAGAAATGTGCACGAAAGTCCTCAGCATCTATGGATTATTTCCGAGGACTTCAGTTTCAGCTTCCAGAACCCATTTACATTCGTCTTGAGATCATTTTGAGATCGTTATAGTTGACGCGCAATGGAGGGCGGTGTTGAAGGCCAAGAGTCCCCCACCAAAACGGCCCGTCGGCGTTACTGAGCGAGACGTGCGCGAAACATGCGGCCATTGGTGGTGCGATTTGGATGCGGTGAAAACGGATGGGCCCGGGCTCAGTTTGCCCCGCCAAAAATCCCGCCGTCCCGCCAAACGGTTAGGTACCTACTTCTCTGCGTGGCGGTCGCTGTATCATGTAGTGCAGGGCGAAGAAGACGGCGCACTAAGCCCCAGCCAGCTTAGCCTTGGAACATCTGTGTAGCCGAAGTCTTTCCACAGATGGGACTTCCATCCCACCTGTTTACGTAGAACCGTTCTGAACACTTGCAGCTCCGTTCGTGGACTCGCACACAGCCAACCTTTGACTTCCCACCTCACGCTCTCGAAAAGGTACGAGTCTCGGTCCCCGACACAACCGACCTCTACTCTTTACATTTCGTCCATCTCCTACTTTTCTTCACAGTCAGTGGCTCGGTTCAGTCACACCACTGTAACTCGCTACCCCTCCTTGACCTCCGAGGACCCCTCCAGACAAAGTGCTGCGGATCAGCCCTCCGAAGAGTTTGCGTTTCTCGCGACCCTTGGGATAGTCTCAACCTTGCCGAACTCGCTTCCTCCTCGACGACTCGGTCTCGCATACTTGGCTGTACTGGCTGTTCGATCTCCGGCTCAATACCGATCCGATGCCGCAACCTCTGAATTCGAAAGAGGCTTCCCTCTTTCGCGCCGTAATCCGCGCTTATGAGGACAAGCAGTACAAGCGTGGTCTCAAGTCCGCCGACCTCATCCTCAAGAAGAACCCCAAACATGGCGACACCATGGCCATGAAGGCCCTGATCATGAACGCGCAGGGTAAGACCGAGGAGGCTTTCGCACTAGGCAAGGAGGCTTTGACGGTGGACATGAAGTCGCACATCTGCTGGCACGTCTACGGCTTGCTGTACCGCGCCAACAAGAACTTCGAGGAGGCTATCAAGGCTTACAAATTCGCTCTGAAGCTCGAGCCCGAGTCAACGCAGATCCAGCGCGATCTTGCCATTCTTCAGGTGCAGATGCGCGATTATGCCGGATACATCTCAAGCCGCACCGCCATGCTGCAGGCGCGTCCCCAGCTGCGCCAGAGCTGGACTGCGCTGGCTATCGCTCACCACTTGTCAGGTGACCTGTCCGCCGCCGAGAACGTCCTCACCACTTACGAGGGCACGTTGAAGTCCACGCCCTCCCGGAGCGATTACGAGAACTCCGAAGCCGTCATGTACAAGAACACCATCATTGCCGAGCAGGGCGACTATCAAAGAGCCCTCGAGCATCTCGAGAATGCCGCAAAGCACAACCTCGACAGGCTTGAGTTTTTGGAGCTGCGCGCCAAGTACTTGGTCAAGTTGGGCAAGAAGGAGGAGGCCATCGCCGCCTGGGAGGCCCTTGTTGAGCGCAACGCCGACCGCCCTGCTTACTTTGAGGGCCTGGAAAGCGCTCACGCCTTTTCCGACAGCGACGAGGTTGCGAGGAAGCAGATCTACGACAAATATGCTAAGCAGTTTCCCCGTTCAGATGCTCCTCGCCGCCTCCCCCTGAACTTCCTGTCTGGTAAGTGTGTTGCACTTCTGCACACGCACATCTGCTAACATGAACAGGTGACGACTTCAGTGCTGCAGCAAAAGAGTACTTGACACTCATGTTCAACAAGGGCGTCCCGTCGACCTTCGCCAACCTGAAGCACCTGTACTCTGACTCTGCCAAGAAGGAGGCCCTCGAAGCTCTCGCTCAGGAGTACCTCAAGTCGCAGAGCTCAAGCTCGGAAGCAACCAACGGTGATCGCTCAAAGGGCGAGGCCGCGGCTCTCTACTTCCTTGCCCAACACTACAACTACCACCTCAGTCGCGACCTTACCAAGGCTCACGAGTATGTCGACAAGGCCATCGAGAAGGTCCCCGACAGCGTTGACTTCACCATGACCAAGGCGAGGATATGGAAGCACCAGGGCAACTTACAAAAGGCATCCGAGACCATGGACAAGGCCCGCACTTTGGATACCCGTGATCGTTACATTAACACCAAAGCCGCCAAGTATCAGCTCCGAAACAACGAGACGGAGAAGGCTTTGAAGACTGTGGGTCTCTTCACCAGGGCGGACACTATCGGCGGCCCCCTCGCGGATCTTCTGGACATGCAATGCGTCTGGTTCTTGACCGAGGATGGTGAGGCGTACGCTCGTCAGGGTGATGATGCATTGGCTCTCAAGCGCCTCCACACGGTTCACAACATTTTCGACGTCTGGCAAGAAGATCAATTCGATTTCCACAGCTTTTCTCTCAGAAAGGGCCAAATTCGTGCCTACGTAGATATGGTCCGGTGGGAGGACCACCTTCGGGACCACCCCTTCTACTCAAGAGCCGCTTTGGATGCCGTTGCGATCTATCTCAAGAGAGCCGATCGTCCCTCGGCGAACGGAGTCAATGGTGACGCCAATGGCGACGACGCTTCCGAGAGAAAGAAGGCTGCGAAGAAGGCCAAGAAGGAGCAGCAGCGCTTGGAGCGGGAGGCGGCTGATCGTGCGGCGAAGCAGGATCCGAACAAGGGCAAGCCTACTAGCGAAGAGCCCAAGAAGAAGGACGAAGATCCCCTCGGCCTGAAGCTTCTGGAGGCCGAACCCCTGAGCGCGGCCATGCGATTTATCACTCCCCTCCTGCAATTCAGCCCGCAAAACATCGATGCCCAATTCGCCGGCTTCGATGTTTACGTGCGCCGAAGTGAGTTTGACTATGCCACCCTTGACACCTTTGACAGTACTGACATCTCTACAGAGAAGTACGTTCTAGCGCTGCGTTGCCTCAATGCCGCCCGCGAACTCGACCAATCGCACCCTGGAGTTCACGAACGTGTTGTTGAGTTCGCTCATGTCGTGCGCCCGGCACTCGAGAGTCTGCCAGCGAAGGTGCAAGAACTCATCAAGTCCGAATTCACACCTCCTGCTGGTGACCTGAAGAAGTACAACGAGGAGTTCCTCACGAACAACAAGACCAAGCCCACTCACGTCGTCGCTGCTCTGAAGACGCGAAGAGTGCTTGGGGAGGATAGCGCCAAGGCCGATGCCGACCTTGTGAATGTCGTCAAGGCTCCCGATGCCACTTTCGAGCTTGCTACCGAGGTGTACAACCTCCTGAAGGGGTGGAGGAGCAGCGAGGCTGAGACGCTCAAGAAGGAGGCGCACGGGAGGTGGCCGGAAGTAAGCCTCTTCGCCTAGGAGCGCCGGCCCCCATCCCTGTCGCCAATTCGGAGGATTTGGAACCAGCTCAGGCGGAAATGAGGCGGTTGCCGGTTTCAGTGTTGCGATTTGTGCAGTCAGATACCCGAACGGTGGAAGCGTTTCCAGACGGCCATGGGCGGATATGTTTCCTCGGTGAGCGGGAAAGCCAAGGTTTGGTAAAGGTCGGGGCTACAGATACGTGCTGTTACGGCATGTGTCAAATCAAGGATATAGTGCATCATCAAAAGTTGTGATAGAAGAAGGCTATAAAAAAGCTAACAAGAGACCGCAAGTCAAGATTCCTTCAGAGCAGCTTTTGTTTCGTGATGTATTCGTCCAAGGCCGTGATATCCATTCCTTGCTTTCCTTTCCACCCACGCTACCTTACCTTGGCTAACATCGGTTTCATCTTTTCATGGTTCGATTTTCCCCTAGTCACACTTCATTTATTGATTGAAGCTATTCGTAACGTCGACGAATGCATTCCACTGTTTCCAGGCCTCACCGCTCTTGACAGCCCAACGCGCCCTCCGCACACCCTCCTTCCAGCGTCCTCCACCAGGTCCCCTTTCGGTAATGACCTGGCCGTCATCACCAGGACCCATATCGCTCGTCTCGGCTTCGCAGATGCCCGACGTCACAAACAGCGTCGCCGCGTTCATCAAAACGAACTCAAGGATCGGGTCATTGTCGGCCATCTCGCCCTGGAGTATCCTTCTCAGGATCTCAGCGTTCTCGGCCGGCTCTTTACCAGGTGATACGGTGTTCAGGGGATGCGTCCCGAGGCCAAAGTCGCTCGGCTGCACCTTGAAGTGATCCGCCACCACCTCCCCGCTGGCCCCTTCGCTGAGCTTCCACACCAGTGTCGGTCCGGCGCAGCTGACTTCATCCAGCTCCTCCTCCCCGCAGATGATCATGGCTTTTTTCGAACCGCTGATCTTGAGGGCCTCAAGGAAAACGGGGCCGAGTTCCTTCCTCGCAACGCCGATGACGCGTGCCTCGAGGATATCCTCGACAGGGTTCGCCAAGGGCCCGAGGAGGTTGAAGATTGTCCTCCAGGGGAGCTCTTTGCGGATGGGCGCCACGTAGCGCATACCCGGGTGGAACACGGGGGCGAAGAGGAAGCCGTAGTTCGTTGCCGAGTAGACCTTTGAGATTGTGGTGGGGGACACGGCCATGAGGACGGGCGGGCGGGGCTGCATGTTGTTGACGAGGTCGGCGGACCCGGATTTGGAGGTGCTGGCGCGGTTGCCATGCTTGGCGACCAGCAGGAGGGAGGAGGCGAGGATGCTGGCCGTGGTGCTGATGTTGAAGGTGTTATGAGAGTCACCGCCCGTGCCGACGATGTCACACAGCCCGCCGGCGTAGGCGCCCGCTGCGAGGGCCTTTTGCTCTACTACCTTGCTGAGGTCGTCAAAGTCGACCTTGGCGGCGGCCTGGCGCATGTAGTGAGCGGAGCGGGCCATGACATCGGCGCGGCGGTCGAGGTTGGTGAAGTGCAGGGCGATGAGCAGGGAGGCGGCCTGGGCGTCGGAGACCTGGTGTGTGAAGAAGTGGGAGATGGCCTCGGCGATCTCGTCGGCGCTCACGGCGAGGCCGGCATCCGGGACGGGCCAGAGTTTCTTGAGGAGCGGTTTGATGTCAATGAGCGGGAGGGCGGCGTCGGACCCCGCAACCGGAGCTTGTGAGGCCATGGCGGGGTGGTTTCTGTGGCTTTGGTTCTTTTGGATTTGGGTGAATCGAGATGGGTGGATAGGTGAAGTATTGCTGTAAGAAGATCAATTGAACGGAAAAGGGGTTTCGAGATGTTGAATTGAGTCACTGAGAACAATAAGATGTGAGTCAAGCCGAAGCCTTGAACAATGAGGGATTGTTTAATGTGAGAAGCCGCTGGGAGCAATCCGCTATCTGGAGCGGTACGTATTGCCAAATGAGCGAAAGAGGTCGCGGCCCACAGCTGATTGGTTGGTTATTGCCTGATTTAGACGGCACGGGGTAAGCTCATTGGGTGCGAACCAGTGAGACACAGCCTGTCGTCCTCAGGTGCATTCGCCAATTAGGGAATCTCCGCTCGGAACTGAGCATGCATGAGCGTGGGTAAAGTAAGAGATTAGGTAAGGTGGGGGAATTTGTATTATCCGTATCCGTACCTTTTTTTTATGGACTTTGGTGATGCGAGACGCCAAATGGCATTCTTTATATCGAAAAGCTACGCGTGTGAGTTTACAAGCAACCTAAATTATGCGCGCAGGTTTCTTGATGCTTGCCCTATCTACCTTATGTTGAGGGTTGCTATTTCTCCCTCAAACAGTATCTGACGTACTTATGACCAAAGCCAACAAAGCAATTGTGCCTTTTGCCTTTGTGTACCCGGCACAGGCCCGCGTCTCTCTCTCCTTCTTATCGAATTACTTTTGGCAAACGCAATGCGAAGCGGCGGTTGGACTCGCAGCATGAAGAATTCGCAGCCGCTCGCCCATCGTCTGAAGATTGGCTCATCAAGGCATACGACTTTCTCTTGCACGCACGACCACTGCCTTTGCCCTGAGTTGAGGAGAACGTGGCACCGGCAGTTCCAAACTAAACACCTAAGACCTCCTCCCTCTTGCAGGTTGGAATAAACCGAGGAAAGGAGGCGCAGCCAAGGCGGGAGAGTCGGGCATCGCACATTTCCTGTCGCCGGTGTCCCGAAGTCGGCCGGTGCCTGACCGGCTTACTCGCACCACCAAGTCGGATCGGCGGCCAGCAAATCACCACCTCTGAACCAGACGTATCGCCTTCCCCGTGTCCACTTCCCCTCAGCCACTCCAAGATAAGGTATTCCCCCGGTCCTGGCCTGATGTTCCTACCTCGATGGGGATGTCTACTGCCTTAGTCTGAGGTAGATAAGTCACGTCCCGTCTGCTATCCGGCCTGGCTTGGAGTTCCACGCATCCACGCCAAAAAGGCTCATCCTTACCTCCCCGAGCCGAATATCTCGGCTTCCACCGACTGCTTCTACCGCGCTAGAATAGCTGCATCTACGGTTACATCAAGAGTGTGAGGTGCGTCCGGGGAAACACCTCTGCCGTGGTCAGGCGGCCGCTACGGGCGCCGCGGGCTCCTCGCATTACCTCGGGGCATCGGCGGGGTGAGGGGGTTCGGTGGGGCGGCTGCAGCGCGCATCCGTGCCTTTCCAGGTTGGCATCCCGGGTGCTTACCTTATCGGTGCCCCCCCATTAACAAGGTACACGGTCTTCCCAGCAGTTATACACTGATCGTAAAAGTAGCCCCCTATTTTCAGCTAGTGCAACCTGAGGTTCAATCTCCGATTCATCCGTGCTGCGCTGGGTGACCGTGCCATCCCTCCTGCAGCAGAACTGCGTCGACCTGGATGTTCACATTATAACTTACTTTCGTGTTGCTCCCGAGACCCCCTAGCATCGAATTCTCCAGGTCGTTTTCCCCCTCCTGAATTCCAATCTTCCCTCGACGACGACGGGCCTCGGGACCTACTCCTCTCGTACTAACCAACCAACTTACCCCCGACTATTCCTATCCTGTTTGCGCCTGCGCCCTCCATCCTCGTCTGGCTTGGTGCAACGGCGCAGTCTCGCTTCTTCTCTTCTCTTCCCTTTTTCAACTTTAAGGAGCTCGTGACCACCCATCAGTTCCAAC
This sequence comes from Colletotrichum orchidophilum, assembly GCF_001831195.1. Taxonomy (NCBI): domain Eukaryota; kingdom Fungi; phylum Ascomycota; class Sordariomycetes; order Glomerellales; family Glomerellaceae; genus Colletotrichum; species Colletotrichum orchidophilum. The sequence continues at coordinate 120,626 of NW_019173055.1, forward strand.
CGGCACGGCGTCACTTCCTCCCTTCACAATTGACAACTGACAACAATGTCTCGTCGCGACTTCTGCTAGCACTGACCGGTTCCCTTCTTGTCCTCTCCACCTCTGCTCACCCATCAGTCTCTCGACGTTGACGACTTGTATCCCCCTCGTACTCACCTGTCGCTTATTCCACCCTCGTACAACTCACCATGGCGAACCTCGCAGGGGAACACAACACGGCCCCGACTGTGACTGAGTCCATCTCTGAGTCCTCCCAATCCTACGGCAAGCCTGCCTCCAGACACGGCTCGCCCGAGACGGTCAAGGTCGACGGCAATAAGTCTCTGACCCTAGCTTCGGAGAACCTCATTTTGAATGGTGTGTTGGAACCTGCAACCTCTACCTCATGCGATGCGCTCGGGTAGCTGACCCCCTTTTCAAGACCCAACAGCGAACAAATCCAAACGGACTTGCGGTTTTGCTGGGTTTGGCGCATCAGGTCCGTTGCCACGGCCTCCGTCGCCCCCTGCCCAGCTTGCTAACAACGGTCCACACCATACAGCGCCGGCAATGCAAAGCGTCCCCTTATACAATGTCCTCTGGGCCGAACAGACGGGGAAGACACTCACGATCGACTATGCGAAACAGGTCAGCACGCAACGAGTACAGGCCGCAAAATGGACTTTTACCGTCAACGACGCGGACGGCCCGGACGTCAGGTCCTGGATCGACACCCTCATGACAAGGGCATACGGGCCGGCGAAGCGATGCAAGAGAGCCAAGGTCCTGGTCAACCCGCACGCTGGACCGGGAGGCGCGGAAAAGAAGTGGCGCGTTGACGTCGAGCCTCTGTTCAAGGCGGCGCGCATGCCCATGGACGTTGACCTCACTACGTTTTCAGGTCAGGCTCTTGCGGTCTCGCGGGACGTGGACGTGGACGCGTTCGACACCATCGTCACCTGCTCAGGCGACGGCCTTGCTCACGAGGCATTCAACGGTCTTGGCCAGCGGCCTGATGCGTCGCGAGCATTGCAAAAGATTGCCATTTCGCACATCCCCTGCGGCTCGGGTAATGCGATGAGCTGCAACCTGTACGACTCGCATCGGCCGTCAATTTGTGCTCTCGCCATCATCAAGGGAGTCGAAACCCCTGTGGATCTGATCAGCATCACACAGGGCAACCGACGCACCCTCAGTTTCTTGAGTCAGGCTCTTGGCGTTGTGGCTGAGAGTGATCTAGCTACTGAGCATCTTCGATGGATGGGCGGCGCGCGCTTCACCTGGGGCTTCCTGACTAGGATATTCGAGAAAAAGTGCTACCCGTGCGACTTGGCCGTCAAGGTTGAGATTGGGGACAAGGCTGGTGTCAAGAGACACTACAAGGAGCACACGCGCAGGGCGTTGGCAACACATACGGGTGCCGGCGAACCCCCGAGGGCTGAGAATGCCGATGGCGCCTCGAGCCCATCTGGTGACCAGGAAGGACTGCCGCCTCTGAGATATGGCACCATCAATGATGATCTCCCTGATGGATGGGAGCTTATTCCCTATCAGAAGATGGGTAACTTTTACTGCGGGAACGTAAGTATACTGTCTCAAACACTAGCATCGCGAGAAAACCCCCCTGCTCTTGATGACGACGTCACTAGACCGTATGCTGACAAACATAGATGGGATACATGGCTCCTAACGCCAACTTTTTCGCTGCAGCGCTCCCCAACGACGGTCTCATGGACCTCGTCTGCGTCGATGGAGACGTCTCAATCGGTGCCCAGGTGAGTCTGCTCACGTCCGTGGAGAGCGGAAAATTCTTCGACAACCCTGTGGCGTCGTACCGCAAGATCTCCGCCTACCGCATTATTCCACGGAATCAAAAATCCGGGTACATCAGCATCGACGGTGAGAAAGTGCCGTTTGAGCCCTTTCAGGCTGAAGTCCACCGCGGTCTCGGCAAGGTCATTTCGAAGCGCGGCAAGTACGAGGCCCCCGGTCCTTTGGGCTGGGAGAAGATGTCTTTGGCCTAAGAGGTCACACTCAGCTTCAGGCGGACGTCTGCCAGGCAGACCGCAATCTTTGTGAAACCTGGCTCAAAGCGAATGTTGACGGCACGAGCTGCAATGTAGCGGGGAACGGTCCCAGTTTCCCAATGTGATGCTTTGGTGCTCTAGACCAAGACGTGGTCTTGGTCGGCGGAGCTGGGCCTATGAGACTGAGGCTAACACAGCTGATGCTCTACTCTATCACAAGAATCATCAGTTTGCCTCCTGTCCACCATCAGAAACAACGCCCAGATCGCCGAGACCGCGCCAGCGGATCACAATAGACAAAAACGGGACGGGATATATTGTTAGAGTCATTCTCCTCTAGGACAGTACCGGCCAGGACCAGAGGCCAGGGACAACCATCAGAAATACGGCCTGGTTGTCTCTCCGCCTACGAACGGAAAGTAGCGGGGGCAGCAGATTGGGGTAGTAAGATGCTTTTTTTTTATTTTTTTCAAAAATCGAGATACCCAGATAGACCAAGACGGGGAGAGTGTAGCCGTCGTCAGGCCGGGCTGAAGTGCAGGCCAGGTTGGCAAAAGGGACAGCCATTGGATATCACTATATAAATACTACAGAACACAGCTTTGCGCATAATAATTGAATTTTGTTGTTGGTTTCCATCACCGCCCGCCCATGGATCAGACCCTTTGGGAACTATGTATCGATAAAGTCATGCCTCCCATTTTTTTGAAGAAAAAAAAGCCAACAAACGCCGTGTTCACCATCCCATGTAAAAGACATATGAAGAGATGAAGTATTGTCCCCTCTATTTATCGTCAATGCCACCCCATTCATCATCATCCCCGTCCGCCGCTTCCTCCTCCTCAGTAGGTTTGCTCTCCGTCCACGGCAACCTCTCGTCCTCGACCACAGCCGCAGCCTTGGCCCGCACGGTCTTGACGGGCGACTTCTTGAGCGGCTCGACGAGCTGGCTGAGCTTTCTCGCAAAGTCTACCGCCTTGGCATCCTTCTCCTCCAGCATTTCCAACCTGTCGAGCTCGTCGACCCAGATGTCGAGGCCGTGGAGCCTTAGCCCGATGGGCACCTTTCGCAAATCGCCCTCGAGCTCAAACGGCCACTCGCCGTACACCTTGATCAGCGCGTCGACCCGTCCCGCGTCGTAGTTTCCCTCCTTGACCCACTGCAGTCCGGACGTAAAAGTGCGTCTGACGAGGAGGAGGAACTTTTCCATGCGAAGAACGTCAATGTCTGTCCACTGCTTGGAGAGAATTTCCCAAAAGGCGGCGAGCCAGGTGGGGACGTCGTCGTTGCGGAGGCAGGCTGTCAGGGAGGCGAGCTCGGAGGCGAGGTTCTGCTGGGGAATGGGGCGGTCGCACATCCACATTGCGTAGAAGAGGCCCTTCCAGAGCTTGAGGGCTTCGAGGTGGGAGAGGGAGCGGTGGGAGCCGAGGAAGGTTTGGAGGGAGGTCAGGGCTTGGGTTCGGAGTTTGCGGTCTGTCATCACGGGGAGAGACGTTAGCTGGAGTCTGTTCTCGAGGATTGCGACGGAGGGGCATTTTTTCGGGCGAGGCTTTCGGGTTGCGATGCGACGGGGGGAGACGAACCGCTGGAAGCCAGGTTCCTGATAAAGGGCATGTTCTGCTCTTGAGACGCCATCTTGAATGGTGTTTTCTGGTGGCTGAGCAGGTAGGTAGCTCAATTGAAAGTGCCGTGTTTCCTAGAGGTGGCACCGGGAAGAGGGAGTCGCTCTATGCACCGTCGGCGATGGGACTCGCAGCAGGGTGGGATACCCGAAAATAAAATTGTTGTTCACCGAGAAAACTGCCCCGCCGATCCTCGGTGTGGGAGGGTCCCGGGGTAACCCGATCGGGTGACCGCCTTTGAGGAAGGGGGGTCCGCTGGGATGCTGGAGAAGGTGTGGCGCGTGGCTTGGTCTGTTCGGTGGTGTGGCTGTGGTTTTGTCTACTTCGGAGCCGGCTTGGCGCTATTGGACCCTGAGAAGTGACTACCTAGGTACCTCCCTACCTACAAATTGCTAGAGGCTAAGGTACTTAGGGTGGATATTACACTCACCGACTTTCTGGTTAATCACTGATTATTTTTCAATTCATAGTGAAGCTGAATGGTGCTTAAATCTTCCGTATGGAGGTCTTGGGTACTACGGTGCCTTCCTGACGGGAGAGGTCAGTTACCTATGTAGGACTCTTCTCCTTCCCTCCTCACCAAGCGACTGGATGTCCAGGGCGGGATAGAAAGCTGAGAGTGACAAAGAAATCCCATCACAGCTTTAAAATTGAGTAGTGCATAATGAAGTAATCACGATGAACGCAACATACTTAGCGAAGGAATAGGGTAGATTGGTTGTAACACAGGGATGCTGAAACTGGTCACCGGATGTGGCATCTCAGAAAATCAAAAATTGTACTTTCAAAGCTTTGTGAGAACCTCATTTCCAGCAGGTACAGTATCTAATTATCAGAAGGGTTAAGCCTCATTGCAGAAACAGCAGCCCAAGCCAAGTCCCCCAAGCCGAAATATGTCCAACGTCCTTATACTCCCATGTTTTCATCCACAAAAATATCGTCGAGCTCTATTGGAAGAGCAAAGTATAGCCACGTCGATGGTCAAGTGTGAGTGTTAGAAGGAGCCTCGGAGGTGCTCATGGTATTGTCGATCTTGCGGATTGCGTCAAGCTGGGTCACAAGTTCATTGTTCTTGGCAGCAGAAGCATCAAGCTGGCTCTGAAATTTCACAGCCTCTTGCGTCTTCTCATAGAGCTGCGCTTGTAAACTCTGTAGCTGCTGCTGTGAGACCTGGATGATTTGGTCTTTGTGAGCTGCCTCGTCTCTAGCTCCCTGTGCATCGGCGTAGTAGGACTGGGCCTGGTGATAGCACCGGAAGGCCTCATCTCCTGCTTCAGAGGCTTGGATACGGAGCTGGGCCACTTCGTACTTGTGAGCGGTGATCACTTTGCCGATGCGAAGCTTCTGGTGAGCGAGGTCGGAGAGGGCTTCGTTGTGGGCGACGATGAGGGCCCCGAGCATGGTTTTTCCTTCATTGATGCGCTCCTGCGCCTTGGTATTGTTATCTTTGGTGATCTTGTTCAAGGCAGCTTGGAGTTCTTGCTCAGTGTATTTGATCACCTGCTGGTGCCGTTAATATTTCAAGGAAAAGATTGAATGGAAAGTGTAGGCAAAGGGATTGGCGTAATGGTGAGACTCCAAAAAGTGAGTCAAAGAGGGCAAAATAACAGAAGAGACTGACCCTCTGATTTTTGTAGGACATCTGATTGTTGTCGGACATTCTGTAGCTAGACTTGCCCGTGAGAGCTGTCTGAATGAAGTCCATCATTAGCAATAATGTGGGTGACAAGGAGTCTTGGTCGTGCTCGGCTTGGCCGTGATATCCCTCACCCAAAAGAGCCCTGAAGTGAATGTTGTTCAAATATTTCTGCTGCTGGTCAAACAACGAAGCTGATGCTGGAGATTAAAGCCTGTGGATATAAGAGCGATGCTGCTTGCGGGCCGTTGATATTAGAGATGGGCATAGGAAGCTGTTGCAAAGCTGGTGATGTAGTGTGGTGTGAAGGCAAGTGCGGCCAAATCACGCGGCGAGATGCCTTGGAATGCAGGCCATATTCATTTCGAGCTATTGCCTACTCTTCAGTGCAAAATTGCCGAAACCTAGACCAATACGGAAGCAGGGCATAGCACAGAGACGGTGAGTTGATAGTAGAATAAAATGGTGTGAATCCCAGATGGATTTAGTAGGTAGGATTTGCAATCAAGCCTTAGGTGAGGCATGGGCTCCTTGAAACGAATTCATTCATATGATTGGATCACTGTATCCGAATTTTCAAAGATATTTTAGGGAAGGTACTACCGTCTGCAGCAGCCTGAAGTACTTTTAGCAATTGTGCCCCAAGACACCCATGAGCCCCTCCTACTCAGGTGAACTTGCAACCTTCTCAGATATTGGACAGTGGTATTTATATTCCTGGGAGACTCATGCAGACTCCGTCTCTACTCAGATCGGCCCAAATTTTTGCATGGAAGGTGAGGCGGGCAAGAGGCTTGGAGCCTAGCCACTTTGTCCTTCTCGGCAGCAAGAGCGTCTTTCAGGTCCCTGATCTCCTCCTGGTAGCGCTCATTGTGTCGATTGACTGATAGACTGGCAGTTCTGGCGTCGTCCTGAGCCCGTCTGTTGCAGCTATCTCTCAGCATAGCAAGCTCCCCCACGTGCTTGTCGATCAAAGCCTTTATGACTCTTTTGTGCTCCTGCCCGAGCTTTTCCACGATACCGGTGTGCTCAGAGTCGATAATGACGAAATCGTCTTCAGAATCAGACTTCTATGGTCTTTATTAGCACTGACCTGCAGGTGTCGATATCAAAGCAAGCCGGCCTTACCATCACCACCATGCTGCTGTTCTGAGACATCCTGGTGAGGTTGTTTCTTGTGCCCAAATGACTGATCGACGCTGATTATGATTTTGAGATTACTCCTAACAAAAGTCTAGAGAGAATAGCTGTACATGAACATACCTGTGCTGAGAGGTGCTTTCAGGATGGAGACGACGGCGAGAAGAATAAGGAATGCTGTCGTGGCGACTTGCTGTCGAATGACCGAAAAGGTGGAATTGAGAGATGTAGGTAGAGAATCTAGGAAGCGATAGAGTGGTACACAATGATGTTGTTTGGAAGAAAAGAGCCCGGGGTAGGGAGCCTTTATATCTGTTGCAAGGTGAAGTTGGGGATGGGGATATTTGGGAGGACGAAGAACCCGCCTCCAACGATTGCCTGTTTGGGAGATAGCAGTGAAAGGAAAGGTCTGTCCAGTTTCCCAATTAGGAGACAGCAGTGAGAGTGTCCAAGCATTTCGGATAAGAGAACCTAGGTGAATCACAATTCTCCCAGGGCGTATAGTGATACGTATATTTTCTTCAAAAGGCTAAAGACATCTGTTGTGTGGGACTTTTTCGATAATCGGCACAACTCAGGCTTCAACCAGGCTCCAGCAAAACAGTAGGGCGGTACAATTGTAACAAAAGAACCAGTTGTAATGATGTTTCACAACATTGCTAGTAGGGATAGGCAAAGTCGATCGACCAAAGCCCCTGGGACTGGAGGTATTTACATTATAGAGGGTGCCCGCTAATGTGAACGACGGGTCTGACAATCTCTAACGTGCAGCCTCATTCCAATGGCCAGAGTAGATAGAGTCAATTAAATAAACCCCGCCAGACCGATACAAAACTAGTACACGTCATGTTTCACTGATGATCAATGCTGCAGGTACTCTGAGGTGCTTCAACTGGTGATGCCGTGTGCTTTGTTTTGTGTGACTGGAATAAGTGTTTGGCTGCGGGTTCGTTTGTTGTTCATCAAGCAGGTGTGTGAAATGATTGGCTGGTCTGGCTTGGCGTACTGGAGTAGTTCTTGCTTGGCTCAATGCTGTGACATTCTCAGAACAGTCTTGCCTTCGTCAAAGGCGATTCTTTGTGCTTCCTTCAGAATATCCAATGCCCATACCAACTATTTGTCTAGCGGCCAAATCGAAAAGAATCCAAAACCAGGAAGTACGGTTAGGTCTTTGTTGGATTTCTGAAGTAGGCTCTCACCCAGACCATTCTTATATATACACTTCCGGATCACAACTTCACAAGATATCAGGATAGGGGGCGACGGCTGAATGTCTCCGACGACAGGCGGTAGAAGCGAACGTCAAGCATTTAACGCCTTTTGGTAATCATTTCTAAAGCTGATATGCTTTTCTTAGTGCAGTAAGAGCCTGATTGACAATAACGATCACGATGGCGCCAAATATCTTGCCTCTAGGCACAGGAACACACATGCAGCCACACAATAAGCTAGGCAGAGACTCCGGAAGATAAGTACGGGGATCAACATCCAAAGCTTTCATCTGAGCATGCCGTTGAAAGCAAAACCTAGGAGGCCTTGGGTTTTTCCTCCGGACAAGCCGCTGTTTATCAAGGAATAGGTCGATCCCGGAATGCATACCTAAGAGAGATTCGGCACCACTCTAGACTCGGTACCAGTAGAGGCTTGAAATGAGTAGTTTGAAGATTATTCAAAGTCAAAGCAGGAAAAGGTTTTACAAGGCGTATATTTCTCAGTCTGAAGGTGAAGTTGAAATCGACGGAGAAGGAAGGGGCGGCTTTCCAAACCGAGGGCTCCTTCTGCCACACGCCCACGCGATCACCCAACGCGACTGAAATCCCCCCCTTGTTCTATCACAACAACGCAATCTGCAACTGAACAAAATATGAGTATAGAAATAAGCCAAAGAAATGATGTAGGTAATGAACACCTGGTGCCCGCCAGACGCAACCGCCGCTGACCTGTTTACTACCCCCGAGCCGCACAAGAAGTAATTTGGCTCGACATAGTCTTTTTTGAGCCCCAGTAAGTCCTTCATTCAGGTTTATTGAGTACCTACCTGGGCTTAGGCGGCTCAATGGTAGAAACTTCTACTGACTGGATGAAGACGCAGACTTATGCCAGCATAATATTTCTCGAAGGCAGTTGCCGATGCCGAGTATCCCTACAAAGCCAGAATCGTCAAGTCAAAAGCCACCTCCCACTTAGCAGCAAGACTGAGGGGAATCAGGGAAAACGAGGAAAACATTGGCTGTATGTGCTGATTCGATCCAGCGGCAATACACTCAAGGACCGCGAGCATCAGGACACGGGGAAATGCCCATTCCCTTGAAGGAGAGCCACGACACGTCGTAATAGTAGAATCCTCGTCAGGACATCGTCAGTGAACAAGCCGCCGGAATGTGTGAGATCATTATGGGAGAGAGCTCTTTTCTGAGATGCTTCTCAGTGTGGCGTGCGCAAGCTGAGGATATATCCGATTTCTTTTCTTCGCCCCTTCGGGGATACTCCTTCCCCTATCCTTCAGGCACCATGAAAGAACGGCGAATATGACAAGTTACGATCATTAGGGCTATACGCCGCTTGCCTGGGTCCTTCATTCCACGGAGAGCAAATCGGATCTGATTATTGTGCCTCGGACTGTTGTCATTCGACAACGACGAATCTCATCTTGAACACATCCAACTGCTCAGCTTAACCACGACTGCGAGCGCGATTTTACTCTCACGAGGTTAGTGATTGAACCTCTCTTTTCTCATCGAATCCCCAATCGCGCTGTGCTGTTTCCTCCATCATCTCCCATTTTGTATAAGGTAGCGTGCAATTTGTGACCCCAGATACTGCACTTTACCCCCCCTCAGGCCTGCTCCTTCCTCGACTGAAGACCGAAGCCTCTTTTGTTTTCCTCACCCCCTTCCTCTACGCGTCGGAAAATACTCTTCTCCCCAGACCTCGCGCAAAAAGCTGCCTCAGTCTCGCATGCGAGGCAGCAAGCGTATGCCCCTGATCTATTTCTCATCCTCCTTTTCCGCCGGAAAATTGCTCTCTCTTCCATCCACATCCCTCATCCCCAACTTCTCCTTGCCTCACTGAGGGACTCCTTCTTTTCTTCCTTCACATCATCATCACCCTCACAGCATCACTACCCTCACATCATTACCAATACATCTTCTCATCGACAACCGCCTCATCCCACAATACGATCTGCTCACTGTCTTTATCCAAAGATACGAGATCCGTTCTTTTTTTCCCTCCCTGCGCAAAATATTCCTGCTTCATCCCCTTTCTCACTCAAGACCTCATTGATCTGGGCAGTTGAGACCAATTTTCGGGCTCCTTCCTTCTCAGCTCGCACACCCTTCCTTCCTCCTTCTTATTTCCATCTCCCGCGCGTCTTTTGTTCACGAAACCAAAACAACCAGACCGCTCTCACGTGAGGGTGGCCGGCCAGGCGCACCTGATTCTTTTCTCTCTTCTTCCTTCACATCCTCATCACCACTGCCCTCCACCTCCCACTTCGCGAGGTCTGCCATCCACAGGCCTTCTTTTTTCATCCTACTTCTTTTCTCTCTCTATTCTTCTTCCTCTCAACTCAACTTTCTCCCTTTCTCTCCATCCTATCCCATCTCACCCTTCTCATCATCAATTCGCCATCCTCCACGTTGGCTACCTATAGTGTGTACCACCTCAGCGCAAGTTTCCATTCCACACGCGGTTTTCTCTCTCAATCCATCACCTTCTGACAAATGTTACATCCAGATCGATCTCATCACAGTGAAGTCATCTCCTACGTCTGAGGCCGCAGTTTCCGGCATGAAGCGCTGCCACAACGTCGAGAACAAGGTAAGCCCACAATCTTTTCATTTGTGTCCCAGACTCGTTTTCTCGTGTCTCTCCCACCTGCCAATCTTGCCGATTTGGACCCTAAGCGGGCCGAGAATTCTTTCTCGGTGAGACGTCGAGAGCTCGGAACTGGAGAGGTGAATGCCAGGGTGGCAGGGCCATTTGGACAGGTCAGTCACCCTTCTGTGGGCAGTCGGGGCATTTCACCTCTTCAGACCGGTTCTGCCTTCGGGCGGTATGGTCTCAACCACCTCGGACTTCCCTCGTGGAAGTCCCGGGATGGTCCAGTCGGTTACTTGCTGCCATTGATTCGTCCTGCTGGGCAAGCAGGGTAGCGAGCCTCGGAGACACACCCTACTCTCTCGTTTCCGGGTGTGGCTGTGAGCGGTGCCCCCTTATAACTTCCACCCTCGGGTGGGTTCATGGGGCCAGTCCCAGCCATCTTTCAGGACTAGTCTCGCGACATCTGGATCTTCTTCCAGGTGACATTCTGGGTCCCCATCGATGTCTGGGTGCTCGAGAGCGCTTCCTCACCGTCGCATTCTCGAGTAGCCGCAACGTCGCTTCTGTCAAAAGTCGTGACCGCGGGGCAGCTCGGTCTCGCAAGCCGAGTGTTTCTCCATGGATGTTAAGAAGTACCAACCTTGGCGAGGTCCCCTAGTTGGTGGCAGCAGCAAAGATGCAGCATCTTAACGGCGAGACACAACAGAGAATGACGCGTTGCGCTTACCAGTAAGGTTTTCCTTGCTGATTGGGTGAAGAAACAGGACAATTCATTTGATGAAACACAGAATCAGAACGCTTTTGTGGACACTTTGGTGAGTTGAATCTTGAATGGTACGCTTTTCACACGGCCTCTCGTGCTAACAACTCTGCGACAGGTCGACTTTGGCGATGAGGTACGTCCACAATTCACTTTGTATCCCAGCCTCGTTTTTCTTTGCGTTTTGCCACCTTCCTGTTTTCGCCCTGCCCTCCGAGTCCTAAGAAAACGACATATCGGGAGTCCGCTGCGATATCTTGAGCTCGAGGCATGTGTGTTTGCCAGGACCATTTGGATCGGTCAGCCGCTCTACTTTGAGTTGGGGCATCGCCCTTCGGGTGAGGGATATCAAGTGCGGGAGATGGCGTTAACCTCAGTCTGCGAGACTTGGGACGACTCGTGAGGGTTCAGGTTTGTCTCCGCCACATCCCTCGAGATGCGGCTCGGGATCATTCCTTACTCTCTCGTTTTCAGGGTGATCTTGTGGGACGGCCCTGATGGAATCACTTTGGTGTGTCTGGGAATCAGCTTGCAGCCACACTTGGCCAATCAATACCATCTTCATAACCCGTTATGGTGATTGGATCGAATGGCATCTATTTGCAGTCACACTCGGCCGATCATAACCATCTTCCTAATACGTTATGGTGATTGGTTCGAATGGCTTTCAAATTGCATGCCCCCAAGGACTTTGGGAGCTCCGTGCGCTTAACGAGGTTCTGCCTGGATTGGCGGAGATGATAAGGGTTCAGGATGGCCGCAAGACGCATCATTGAGAACTTCGAGTGTGGCGTACCAGCATATCTCTTTGCAGGCAGCTGACTGGGCGAAGATACAGAATAGTCATACCTCGGCCATGGGCAGGAGCTCTGACTCTCAGAGCATCAAAGACATTATTCAACTAATGGCGCATCTTCAGGTAATTACTGGTCCTCTTTTCTGGAACACATCTTTGGGCAACGCTTCTAATGGATTACATATAAGGATGACGCGGCCTGCAACATGGAACCCGGACAGGTTGAACTTGAGAACGTAGTTGGCCCTGCTAAATTTCTGAAGAAACTTCTAAAGAAACAGCAGAAGATGAAGAAGACCCTGTGGCGGCAGGCAAAGCAAATCGAGGAGAACAGACATGGCCAGAATGTGGCTAGAATCAGCGGGCCCTAGAGGCTCTCACTGGCGTGAAATTTGGCAAGGAGCACCAAGAACGAAATGACAAACATCAGTACGAAACTGATGGAATCGTCAAGGCTTTATTCGGAATCATCGAGGGCATGGACAAGCGCCATGATCAAGTCCAACGAGAGATGCGTGCTTTCCACGACATCAACCGCCGTGACTCGCACGCTCGCGAGAGACTCGCCTCCAATGAGCGGGACCGCGAAAGAAGAGTCCACGAGAGATTCCTAGCGATCTTAAGTGTGGTAATTACCATCGTTGGTGTGATAATTGCCATTGGTATGGGCTTTTTGGTCCGAAATCGCGGCGACAAGCATTGAGGGATTTTACTGATAGGAACAACATTTCTCGGTATGAAAATCGGGATGCGTTGTAGAAAAAGGTATCTGATAGACTTGAAATATATATGTTGCTCATGAATCGTGATCCTCTCATCTCTCAGTGACCAAACCAATGTTAAGCTTGCACCAACGAGATGGCCTTCGAAGCTTTAACTCGGGGAATTCTTAATCTTGCTTCTCACTAAACACATCCGCTCCAGAGCCATCATCACGATCCCAGATTGCAGTCTCCATAGTGGGGTACACCAGGTCTGCGTCCTCCTCTCGCCATTCTTCGAGATTGACCAAATGCCAATTGGCTCTTACGAATCGACTCCGAACCTTGTCTGACATGCCAACCATTCGAATCTGCACGCCCTTGCCAGAATGCAGCTTGATCTCATCCTTGAGCTCCTTCAGCGTCAAAATACCAGACGTATCGATAAACGGCACCATGGTGAAATCCCACACAACGACGGTAAGCGGTGTCTCCTTGAGACAAATCTGCTTCTGCGCTCTCAATCTCTCCAAACGTTTCTCCGCAGCAACACTCCAGTGTCGTTCTCTGTCATCTTGACTCAGACTGCTCTCGACGCGCGGGTACACCAGCTTGATAGCCGTGAGCGTCGAGGTCTTTGCGCGCTCGGCGTTGGGGAAGAAGATGGCGTCATTAAAAGCGACGACGATGGTGTCGCCCGGGATGGAGATGCGCGCATTTTCCATGCGTTCATCGGTGACTTGGCGGCCGCCAGCGCTGGTGATGCGAGTGATGGGCTGCGGGATGGAGGTGGCGGTTTCTGCGCTGCTCGAGTGGATTTCGGGTTTGACAAAGGTGGAGCGGAGCAGAGTCCAGACAATACTCCATGCGACCTTGGTTGTAGGAGTTTATTAGTTATGGCTGAAAAAGGAGAATAATCCGATACGAAGGGTACATACAGCAACACCGATACCAATCTCAGCCGAAACAAAGATGGTAACCCAGAAAGAGACCATCGAGGCAACAAAATCGGGGAATGAGATGCGCCAGAACTTGTAAAACAGAGACAAAGGACCGAAGAGGTGGACAACAGCCATGATCTGTACTGTTGGTTAGTATCGGGTTTGATGAGTTGTCTGAAGAAAACCCACAATGATGGCAGATAAAGTTGCAGATGGAAGCCAATAGAGGGCCGGAGACAATACATATAGCGTCAAGAGAATGAAGGCAGCAGTAACCGCACCGGTCAGAGGGCTCTTCACGCCGCACTCGGAAGCAACGGCAGTTCGAGACATGGCACCACCGACGGGCATTGTGCTGAAGAAACTATTGACAATGTTGACGACACCTAAGTAGTTGAACTCCTGGCTCTGGTCGATCTGGTAGTTGTTCTTCTTTCCAAAGGCCTTACCGACAGCCAAGTGCTCGAGGGTGCTGGCAACAAGAGGGGCAACGGCCCTGGTAGCGACTTTCTGGACCAAGTTCGAGGCGGGTACGATGGGATGGGTGATGCCGTGTGTACTGACTTGGCTGACCTTCCAAGCGTAGTCTGCTTTTTCGCGATTGCGGTTGACGAGGTAGCTGATCAGGGTGAAGACGACCAAGACAATGACGGCCCTGGAGTTGGCGAGGAGCTTGATAGCAAAGTGTCTCTTGCCGTATTTCTTGCCAACTTTCTCGAGGATGACGAGGATGAGCAGGGTTCCGAATCCGATTCCGCAAGTTGCCCCGTCCCACTTTGGTAGACGACGAAGGACATCGCCAATGACGTTGAAAACACCGGATGGCACGTTTGACAACCCGACGAGAGATCCAACTTGACCGAAGGCGATGACGAGAGCTGCGGCTGAGATGAATCCAGTGAGGACTGGGAATGAGACGTAGTCCAGGAGGAAGCCCAAGCCGAAGAGGCCGATGACGAGTGAGTAAACTCCGACCATGAGGGCAACGGATGAGGCAATTGCTGAGATATCGAATCCTTCTTCACTCAGGTCACGAACGATCTCAGCCGTTAGAAGGCCCAAGATGGAAGTCGGTCCGGTGGAGAGATCTGTATATCAAAAGAATAGTAAGAAATCTTGAGTCCCAGAAACTAGTTGGAAAAAGTCTTCAAACAAACCTTTTGAAGTTCCCATGAAGACCGCAAACGCAGCTGGCAGCCAACTTGAGTATAAGCCGTTGGCGATGGGAATAGTTGCAATCTTTGCGTAGGCCAAGGACTGTGGGATGAGCATGACGCCCACAGTCAGACCGGCAATGAAGTCGGTGATGAGCCATTTCGGATTGTAACGAGGGAGCCATTGGACAATGGGGACCTTTTCGAGGAGGTAGACTCCCGCAGCGGACGGCAGCTTTGGGGCGCCTTGGACGATGAAGTCGCGAGCTCGTGCAATACTGGCATCTGTGGCGAACTCGTCCCTCACCTTTTCGACCTTTCGGGTGATCTTCTCCATCTTGACAACAGAGGGTCTGAAGTGTCGTTGTTGGAAAGAGATGAGAAAGGGAAAAGGGGGAAAAAGGTGTCCGGGTCCTTCGGTGGCTGAGATGGGAACAGACAGAATGGTTTCAGAGCAGTTGGGATGATTATATCTGCTCAGAGAGGAGGAGGTGCGTTCAAGGAACTCAAGTCATCACTTCATCCGGTCTCAACTGTGATTACTCTTTGACTTATTCCCAGAGATAACATTAGTTCAGCCAGACCCCTCCTACGCGCTGATGGAGGCGTTCTTTATGCTTGCTGCATCGCATCTGTTCCGCGCATTGCAGCTTGCCCGCTTGCGCAAGTAGCCCATCCCAGTACAATGCAGAAACTACATAGGAAAGTGCGGACGACTATACCATCCAATACGTGCCGAGGAAAGAAAGCGAGAGAAGAAAGAGGGGGAGGCGTGAGCCAAGAAAACACTACCACAGAGATATCATGGACCGCCTTGTTTGCACACATCTTGGCCCAATCTGGGTAAGGACCTGCCATACCCTCCTTCGGATGACACTCGGTATCCCCTCACATGCCGAAGACACCGGATCTAATGCACTTTGATCACTATTCAGCCATGTAGGCGTCGAGAGGCTCAGATTGGTGGGAGTTTGGAAGGAAGGCCAGCCCCTCGCGCGGAGGTCGTCCCACGAGAGAACGCCAGCTAGTTTGGGCAAGGGAAACGACTCTGCAATGACTCCAACTTTTCTCCAATAAAGGAACATGAGGAGCTACATGGACAAGCCAAGACAGGCTGTCTGGTCCCTGGATAGGCTGCAGACGTCCGTCCAACTCAAAGTGAAACTGTTTGGTATCTATCCAGCGCGAGCTGCCAGGAAGGGGACTTGCGAATAGTACCTGGCGTGGCGTGGCAATAAACGCAACGCTAATCACATGCCCGCCAGGGTTGGGGGGAACCAAAGTCAATGGCTACTGGACGAGACGAGAATAGGATCAGTTGGATTTTGGAGTAACAGACAACCACATAGCGCACACTACATAGTAGTTTACTGATAAGTACAAATGCAGCTGGGCACGGCGGCCAGATTTGGAGTCACGTCAGCTGAGATGAAGGTCCGCGCGCTCTCATTCGTCATTTCACAAGACCGGGAAACCATGAGCATCGCATCTTTCTAACCATCATGTTCGCTGAGTACTTTTTAAAGTTTATACTTTCAAGACTACTTTATGGGAATGAGATTCCATCCAGGCATGACTTGGCGCTCGAGAGCCGCAATGCTAAGTCGACTGCCAAGTGCCGGTCCCTTGGCCACCTCGTGGCCCCGACGACTTACCGAAGCACGATCCAGTCTTGGCGGTTGCACAATGAATCTTGTGAGACAGTAGAACACTGAGGTCGTTGGAAGTGCGGACGCTCGCCACCGGCAGACTAAACGGGCCGACCTCATGGGCAGTCAGAGCAGGACTTTGTGTGTGTACGTGCGTATGTGCTGGCACCGAGGTAGTCAAAAACGTCGAGCCAAGGAATAGGCAAGTCCTTTTGAGCGACGTCGACACTTGGTATCCAAGTATGCCTTGGGTTGCATGCATTGGCAGGTAGTCTACACGGGAAGCTTGGCGGCAAGACATATCTAATTTCCTCATCCGGATTGGTAACAAGAGATAACAGGCTCTCCCATCCAAGACACAGAAGACTTGGCTTCCTCTGATCCCCTCTCCCACACACGCGTGCAACTTTTCCGTCTCAGATCTCGCAGACTGCAGTTGACTGAACTCGAAGGGTTGTGATTCTATACGGTATCCATATCGAGGTGACGAAGACGCAACACAGAGCCCCATTCTTTAGAATGCGAGCGAGATACGCGCTTAGTCGTGCACCCGAATGGGGGAAGTGTGTTTTGTTTTGCGGCCCTATTACCAGTCAGTAAGGTATCTATCCCTCTCTCGACCTGCCTTCAACAATCCGAGGTACGTTAGTTTTGACGCAAGACCGGAATTCCCGCGAGAGCCCCCCCTCCGTTGTCCACTTCCCCTTCCCGTCACTAAAGACCAGGACGTGGGGTACATACCCGTCCAATAGCGCTCCCGTCGCGGCCATCGGCTCTAGCAGGGCCATCTTGGATAGACGAACGCAATGACGAGGCGAGATGTCGTGGGCGGCAGGCCGGGTGGTGTGGGCGTCTCCACCGAACAACCACACCCTCTCCGTTCTCCCTTGCGCCCCCTGTAAGTAGCCTTCGATACGACGGGACAAGCTTTTGATTTCCCCGGCTGAGGTGGTATGCCAAGCCCGCGAATCAGGTGCCGTATTCCGGCCATGCAGACCGAGGTGAAGCACTCTCTACGGGTTTGACCGGGGGTCAGGCCTCCACGGCCCAGTGCTAGCCTAACTGGAGTGACTCGCACGCAAAAGAGAGGAGATCAGGCCCACTGCGAGAATCCATGGAGATGTGAAGCGTTCGGCGGGCGGCGAGCGGCAAGTGCATTGTGGGCCAGAGACTCAGACAAGGGCGACAAAAGCCGAGGTGGAATTTGTGACTTGCTATAATTATGTAGCATCCCTAACTGGACGTACATGTTTCTTCGATTAAGATGCTGCAGTCACACTGACGAGGGTCGTATTAGATTCATGCTTACTGGTCGAATCCCGGCAATGTCTACATGTGTTTCTGCCAGTGTGCCCTTTTCCTGCAACTCCAACGAATCAGCTCACGTTGCCGTTGGGATGGGAATAGCTTTTCATCGTCAACACCAGGGGGATTCTGCTCCTTCGCGCCCTCCAACTTGCCCAAGTCGGTGCGAGTCCAATCCCCCTCATCCCTCATTCCCCTTCGTGGTCGCATTTACCCCTCTTTGCCATGTCTCTCTCTCTTTCTCTCTGTGTGTGTCTCCAACTTCTTTCAAGAATAGCAATGGGTGTCATCAACCGCAACGTTCACACCCACACACAGAAGTTCCTACGCGACAGCAGGCCCCTACAGGCCTGCCGGGAAATGGACCGCAGACAAGCGAAAGAAACATTGGACGATGCGGGCAGCGGAAACGGCCTTGTCAGCTTTCCCCTGCACCACCACCACCTCTGATGCCTGCTTCAACTTTGCTGAAACGGAACTATTGGCCCGGATTGATGGTGTCATCGTCCTGCGGGGTTCATTCTATTATGGATTGCGTTTCTCTCTTGTTCGCGCTCGACGCTCCGGTCACTGGTCACCACCTTCTTGATCCATCTTAAGCTTACCACGACACCCTGGTGAATGACTTTTCCGTCATCTTTCTTTTGCGTCCATACCGCCGGCTCACACCCTGCGATAAGCCTAAACCGGGCACGGGGTTGGATGGGAGGGGGAGTGTCCAGAGATGCTTCCTTCTCGCATGCAACGAGAGCCTGGTCGCAGGTCACGGAGGCAATGCGAACCTGGCCGCTACAGCCTATTGCACTCATCTTCTCCCACACCGAGAGAGCAAGCTGCAATCACTTACATGGCACCCCTCTTCATTGAATCTATTTGAGGTACGGTATCTGGCTAGACTGATTTCTTCGCCACGGGCATCTTTCGGGGACCTGTCGGTAAGAGAAAGAGGTAGTCGTGAATGATCTGTCCGTGATGGATGAGGATGGTGAGAGAGTAGTATAAGTGGGCGTCGCTGGTTCTAGTTCCAGTTTGAGAAGCGAAGGAGGCGATCTATGCGCGGCTTACTCGATGGTGATACGAGGGGCTGGACTTGGCAGCGGGAACTGAGTAATCCGATCGTGTTTGGACGAAACTCTCAGAGTGGCCTGCATGGATACCCTACGCAAGCCCAGTTCTATCAATAAACTCAGAATACGTTACGTCGCCTTCATAGACTCTGAGCCCCAAAAAAGACTATCGTCTGATGGCAGTATGGGACTCACAAGATCAAGGGGAAACAGCGTTGAACAACGCGGCGGAGGCACGAGAAGATGGGATTGGTTCTAGGCATCATAGACTTTATTGCTAAGAATAATGAAATGGTATTATTGACTGATCAACAATTTCTGTCGACAAATGAGATGATGTTTTCCCCTTGCTATAGACGTTTCATCGCCCAACGAAACACATCGCCGCCAGAGCACAGACGATGACCGAGTGCAAGACTCAGCCACCCCGTTGGCGTTTCCAATATTTCCAATGTTTCCATGATTCCATATTGTTCGCCCATCAGAGCTCCTCCGTTTCGGTCTGAACATCGTTGGCGGTGGCAGTCGTGTCCTTGGTGATCTCGTCCTTCTCAGCGCTCTTGACCTTGTCCCAGAACTTCTCTCCGGCGTCGGGGTCGTTGGCGAAGAGGTGGTCGACGACCAGCTTCTTGGGCGTCTCGCCCATCCACTGGAACAGGGAAAAGTCTCTAAACTCGTCGGCGCGGAAGATTTCGAGCATTTCGAGGGGTTCGTCGCCAATATTCTCCACAAAGTGACCCATGTTCTTTGGGACGATGCCGACGTCGCCCGGCACGTAGTCAAACGTCCTGGCGCTGCCTTCCGAGGCGAAAATCGTGACTCTGGCGCGCCCCTTGATGAAGAAGGACCACTCGTCGGCGTTGGGGTGCCAGTGCATTTCTCGGAGGGCGCCGGGCTCGATGATGGCGTGCGCGGCGGCGATGGTCTTTGAGATGGGGAAGTTCTTGGAGTCGGTCACCCTGACTTCGCCGCCAGACGTCTTTTTGGGTTCTTGCGCGAGCATCTTGTGCGTGAACTTGTGCTTTGACTTCTTGACGCCCTTTCCGTCGGGGGCCTCGTGGCTGATGGAGCCGGGCGTGGTTCCTTGGAAAATGTACTTTTCTCCATCGGGAATGTTTGCAAAGACCTCGGTGGCCAGCTTGAAGTTCTTTGAGATGACGGATTTGGGGGTGTGGGCTATTGCATCGTCAGCCAAAGTCAAGGCTTGTCGTCTCTCGCAAATAGCAACGTACCAAGCCAGTCTGTAAGGATGAATGTAGACTCCTCGGAAAAATGCCCGTCGTCGAAAATCAGAAGGAATTCGGTTCCGTTCTCGCCTAGACCCTGGAGTGAATGAGGCACACCAGAGGGGAAATACCTGGAAGTAGCTATTTAGTATGACATACAGATCAAGAGACTAGGGAAGGAGTGAGAACAAACCAGAGGTCGCCCTTTTGGACGTCATCAATGAAGTTGCCTCCCTCATAGTCAATGGCTGTGATACGGCAGCTTCCATCAAGAACGTAGGCCCATTCAGCTTCCTTGTGCCAGTGGAGTTCACGGACGACTCCCTCATCTAGGCGCATGTTGACGCCAGCCAGCTCGATGCTGGTGGGAAGCTCGCGAATCGTAGTCTGTCGAGTCCACCCACCCTCCTACAGACAATCAGCAATCATCGCCTCCAAGGACTGCCGAGTGAACGAATGTACCTCGATGCGGATGTGAGAATCAGCAAAACTCCAACGCATGTTGGCAAGATTGCCATGATCAGTGCCTGGGGGTCGAACAAGATCTGGGTTCTGTCTAGATCGAGCTTCGTTCCATGGACCGAGGACAGAAGCCCCGAGGCCATTGCGGTAAGGCAACGGATCGAGCTCGTCGCCAATGGAGTCAATGGGACCATCGAACTTGTCCTTGTGGCCGGGGGTGTAGGGAGGCGAGCCACTGCGGTACTTTGTTGGAAGACCTTTGCCGTCAAGAAGGCGCTGGCGAGGACTGTCCTGGACGGGGACGGCGAGGGTCGGAGCGATGAAGCTCAAGACAGCTCCGGAGAGGAGCAGCGGTAGATGCATCTTGGTTTTGAGAAGCGTGTAAGAAAGGATGGCCAGGAAGAAGGAGCTACAGGTAAATTTGGCTTTCACAATGAGAAAGGAAAATCGGCCGCGCTGGCTTTTATATCTCACGCTTTCTAGCCAAGACGCGAGGATCCTCGGTCTTGGAGTGGGAAGATTTCGGGAGCTGAAGACTCGGAGACGTTCCTGATTGACCAATTATCACACGATTTCGAACCCCTGGTAAACTGTCTCGACCAGTTACACTGCTATCGGAGGCTATACTGAGCTTCGGTAGACGGTAGACCACAGGAAGCCTGCCTCCGAGTGAATGCCGACGCATCTCCGCATCCCATGGGTCGAGGAGCTGTCGATAATTGTGAGGACTGAAGCTTGACCGAGCGCGCGAGCTGTCGATGCTGCGGGGTACGCTGGGTTAATCGGCGTTGTCCACGCCCCCTGTACCCCAAGCTCTTGACCCCCCTGTAGGCGGTAAATGATTGGAGGCCACTGCGAGATAGTAGTGACCTGGGCCGGTCCTTTGGCACGTTGGGCGGCACTGAGCAGGAGCTGGTAAGCTTGGCGGGCTCTGCAACAAATCTGAAGGGGGGTGAAATGCGAAGGGCGAGTGGCAGCTGGAGTGAGTACCTTAGCCACGTCCATGTAGGTAGGGAAAATATTACTTTTGCATCAAAATAATGGCGCGTCGTACAAAAGATGTTCCGCTTTGTATACACCGCTGGATACATATGAAATTTCCTCCAAGGACAAGACCATTTGCTCGGTCACGTTCTCTCGCTTGGCTGTGACTTCACGTACATAGACTAAAGTCTTTCAAAATACAGGTACGCTCCAGAAAAAGCCAAGAATGTTCGGCCTTAAGTAGCGAGAATAATAGACACCTGTGAAGTGGTTCCATCTGGCGCATGGCGTATGAACAGGATCCGAGAACATTTAACACGTCTGGGACTCTCTATCAACCCGTAACTAAACCACCTAATTACTCGACCTCGAATGATTCCGAGAAAGAGCGAGTGGTATCTCATTGAATCAGGCCGTAGGTATTTCCTGTCTGATGATGTAGTAACGGATGAAAGGCATAGCTTTTTGCCAACTTTCATCATCAATCATTGGATGAAATGGTGAATGGGTACTAGATAATGTAGGTCGGAATTCAAGCAGTCAACGTCACAAATATTGCAAGGCTTTGAAGCATCAACTGAATCTCAAAATCAAAATCCTTCTGCAAATGTGGGCTCATGGATGCGCAAAGTTGCAAGACAGCTATCTGGAACATCACATGTACACAGAACGAGGAGGATTATGGCAATAGGTCATTTTGACTCCCATAAGATCCAGATAGGACATTATTGGTATCAACCACAAGTTGAAGCCTCCGTTATGGAATCTATCTTGAAGGCACATAAACGGCCACTGAACCACCTAGATCATGCAAGGACCAATTAGTAGGAATGAATCGAGGAAAGAACCATCAAGTGAAGACTTCATTAGTGGAGGAAATATCCCACTACAGAGCGTCAAATGTGATCAACCATTGTCAAATTAACCATGACAGCTACCGGTTAGGGCTGTGGAAAAGGCCCTACGTCCATGAAGTGGAACAGCTACTTCGTGAAACCGTCACCGGTCTGCTTTGAAAAGTCAGAACAAAAATATGGTTTTTACAAGGGCTCTCTTTCTCTTCTCCAAGCACCTCAAAGGCAGTCACCTACAAAGAGCTTTGCATCGCCAGCAAAGAATTCCATCAGAGCAAGATGGCAGAGCATCCAACCCCTGGCGTGTACGTATTCAATACCTTGGACTCTCCTCCACGATCTGACCATTGAAAATTTAGGCAATACATTGTCCTGAATGGCAAATGGTGGATCGCGAAAAACCTCTCCAAGGCCAACTTTGGCGATGTAGTCATTGAGAAGGCTAGTCCCATCTTGGAGCCAGGTCCGGGAATCAGACAATCTGCGGTTGGTGACCCGAAGCCTGAGTCGGAAAACCAATTTGATTTCGAAGCTAATATGCTTCAGTGGCAGCGTGAAGCTTCTCTGGACCCCAATTACGAGGAGGGTGATCAGTTCCATATCGACAGAGACTTTAGAGAGTTCTACGCCGGCTTGGCGAAGGCGGAGGAGGACGAGGAGGAGGAGGAGGAAGAGTACCACCCTTCCTTCTTTTCAGGCCAGGAAGGCGAGAAGAATGAGTCGGTTGACACTCTGGATTTCGACATCCACCATGAGCAACAGAATTTCGGTTTCCCGAACCAGGGCTGCCAGAGCAAACAACCTAGTGAGGGAGCTGGAAACGCTGGCAATTACTCCGGAGCCGGCCAAGGCCTTCATCGCCATCCAAGTCTCTTCGATGACGAGGAGGAGGAAGAGTATAAACCTTCTCTCGATCCCAGTGAAGTGAGAAACCACATGCTCTGGCTGGCTACCAACCCTCCTCAGAATGCCTACAACGTTCAGCACCCAGATGTCTTTCAATGTCAAGATGTCTTGATGGCTACCAAGGGCAACATCAATCCTGAGCAGCAGCAGCAGATTCTCCCCGATCCTCCTCGCCCTCAAAGCAACCCTCCCTGGCAGCCGGTTGTCCGAGGTTCCCTCAACTCCCACAACGGCCCTCAGCAGCAGGACCGCCCCGGCCCCAGCTACGCTTACACTAAGCCTTATGGTCAAGACAACCTTGGCAACAAGATCAATCCCAGCTACATCAACCCATTCAACAACATCGCCCAGCCTCAGCAGTACATCCCGTCTCTGGCCCAAGCACAGCAGCTTGCTGCGCCCTCCAACATATCCCAGAACGGCCATCAGTCCCACAGTCAGCCTCAGCATCAACAATTCGTCGAGAATCAGCCCGGCGCCAATATGGCACCCTCGCTGCCTGCGACTGGCCCTCCCCGTGGACTCCACCGCGAACGCGTCGGCGTCTACAGTCCAAGCATTCCGTACCGCCCCTTGTTCCCGGGTATCGCCCCAGTCGACAACATGGGAGCCCAGAGACCTCAGGATCATTGGCTGACGAAGCTTGGTTGTCCTCGTTGCACGCTGAGATTCCCGCACGGAGACGCTCTGCGAAATCACTTGATCAATTTCCACTACTTGGACTATCATCATCTGGGAATTGGCCATCTCATCGAGTGGGCCACCAAGGAAGCCCCGCTGGGAATCGATGGATAGTCATCTGAATGTGGCTGATGCAACTGCTCTTGCAATAGATCACCGACCACGATATCGCTTTTCATCATCGAAAAGATGTAGGTATACATGAGACGACAGGCATAGGGTGACGGCACGGTATGAGATGATGTGGTTATAAGATCAGAATGATGAGCTGCTGGGCATGGAAGTTGAAAGGCTATGAAAACACTCGGATGAGAGGACGGTCAGCATGATTAGTAGCCATAGCCCATAGACACAATGAACAACCTCAAGAACCTTGTTGATCGGCTTTCACCGCCGGCTGCTTCCTCCGTCCACGCTATCGCTCATAGCACAGCACATCAGGAGGAAGACTTGAGAGTGACTTTCTGTAAGCCTCTCTCTACTCATTTCACGGGTTATCTGGGCTGCCAATGCTCAAGCTTTGATGGTCAAATTATCATTGAATCCATTGCGAATGTGCATAAAATTTATTACTATTACCCATCTACCTTTTGAGCGCCCCATTCCTTGACACTAAGCATGGGACGAGGCTATGGGCCTTACCCATGGCAGAAAAGTTTCCCATAGATTGAGCCCTGCTAGACTTGCTAACTCGATTACAAGTAGGCAAGAGCACCGAGAGCGAGAGCAGCCATAGCTCCAATGGGGCCCTGAGCAGCGGCACCGTTGGCGGTGACAGCAGAAGCGGTAGCGGTAGTGGTGGCAGTAGAGGTGCCGTTGCGGGTGGTGACGGAGCTTGTGACAACAGCGGTGCGGGTAGTACCGGCGGCTGCGGATGAGGCAGCGCTCGTGACGGCGGCGGATGCAGATGCGGCGGCGGAAGAGGCTATGCTGTTGACCACGGAGGCAATTGAGGAGGCGGCCGAGGAGGCGGAGACCACGACGGAGGAAGCGGCGGCAGAGGCTGAGGCGACGACAGAAGAAGCCGCAGAGGCCGGGCCACCACCTCCGGCAACGGCGGCGCAGATCTTGCCAGCGGCGGGGAGGACCTGGTCTTTGGGGGGTAATGTTAGTACCTCCAGACGCCGGAGGAGAGATTTGGTAATGACTTACTGACGGCAACGTCGGCACCACAGGTAGCGAGGACGCAAGGAGTACCGGCGGTGACAATAGCCTGGTAGTTGGCAGGGCTGCACAGGCAGACAGCGTCGCCGACGGTGCACTTGCCGTTGGCCGTGACGGCGTCGGCCAAGCACTTCTGGGCACATGTGGGAATATCAGCGAGGGACTGGGCAGCGGCGAGGCCGGCGAAGGCGATCATGGCGGCGGAGAACTTCATGTTGGCGGCTGGGCGGTGTCGAGTGGCTTGATTGAAGGTTGAATGATCAAGTGAGATGGAGAGTTGTACGACAACGAGAGTGTTGGTTATACCGAGTAAAGCGAGAGTTGACTGAGCTGATGAGAGAGAGACCAGAGGGAGAGAAGTGGCGGGCTCGCAGGGGTGGAAACACTTGCCTTTCATATACACCCCGGATTCCTCCTACCTTGGAGTCACCGAAATAGACATCTGCGGGGTTAGACCGGGCGACTCCTAGCTTGGTCCAGACAGCTTTGGCTAAGGTTAAAATGAGACTGAGCTGTTCTCGTAAGTATCAAGATGTCCCCATAAGCTGCTGGATCCGGCTTGCCCCCCCCCCCCGGCCAGGCACACACCTCAACAAGCTGCGGTCTAGTCTAGACGCCACAGGAACCTTGGAGTTGAAGAAGACAAATTGGATGCCCCGACTAGCCCCGACTGTCTCAGGGACGGATGTGGGAACGTGTGTGGCTGCAAACACTGGCCACAACATTCCAGAGCATGCTCTGAAAGCCCGCCGCCGAGAACGTTCACATGTTTGGTGCTGGGCTGATCTTGGAATTCCTTTGCCTCTTGTGCCTGTTTCGTTTGGGGCGGGATGATTAAAGACAGCTGCCCAGGAGGGGATATCATTGGTACTGCGTCATCGATCCACCTTCAGGAGCCCTGAGGTCGATGGAAAGATGAGTAGATCATGACCTCACAAGGACTGATATGAAATTTAGGGAAGCATATTTCATGGCGTTCTTTTTATTACCTCAGGCATTGTGCTCCCGTCAAAGTTACCCACAAGGTTGTGGGCTGGATACGGTACTTAAGGTAAGACAATAATAAAGCTGAACATTCTGGGACCCATGAGGAAAGGAGTCAAATACAAATAGGTGAAACTGTTGCAGTATGCCTGATAATTACTTCTGATCGCGGTGTTAAGAAAAGGCGAGGTCTATTCGTAAAGCCGAAGGTCATGTGTGGTTGCTTGTCAGAACACCCAAACGCCGCTTGTCGTGAACTATTGAAGCTGAATCTCCACAAGGCTTGGGCCGCATGGCGTTGGCCAATCGGTTGGTGCCTTTCTTGGCGGACATGACCCAGGTCCAGTAAGCTTGCTGACGGCGGCACCGGCTTGCGCTGCCAGCGCCAACGAGTCGGTTCATGTTGGCTGAGGTGAAGTTGTTAGTCTAATATCCCCAGCGGGCCACGTTGTTGAGCTAGTCGAGGCCGCTGCGAGGGCGTGATGGGTTGTGGCAGCTTGACAGGTCCAGAGCTGCGAGCTAGCACACGAGCACGGCGTCAGGGGGATCCAACAGATGGCAATAGAAATTACCTGACTACATACGCTGGCGCTATCTAACTACAGGACCAAGTACCAGTAACTATACGACACAAGAAGTCTACAAGATGCATGTGTTTCGCGCCCTTGAGGGCACCCCGTCTTGCCGAATCCGCCCATGCAATCCGTTACATGTCCAGTCCGTCCCGTTCCATGCCCATTCCGAATTCCACGGTGACAAAGGAGAAGAGTAAAGTATCAATGAAGGACCCGAGCGATGACCGACTCATCGCGTCCCATGTTGCCCCAACACGAGGGATGAAAGAGAACAAAACCACACAAAGGAAACGCTATCCTCGAACTACTAGTCCGTCCGTCCGCCCGTCGCCACGCTAAATACCCTGCTATTCCCTCGCTATTCCCATGCCCATACTCCCAAATAATATGTGAGGATTTTAGTCGCTCTTGTCGCCCTCGGAGTGAGAGTGCTGAGATGAGGACCGCTTCATACCCCGTAGATCGCATCGTCGTACGATTTGGCTAAGGAAACATGAAAGTCAGCATAATGTTCCACAGGATAGAGAGACGGAGAGAATGATGGTTCCGGGTGAAAGTGTGAGGATTCGACTTACATTCCGCCTCGCTCGTTGGGGTTCCGCACGACCACCAACTGCTCCTTCTTCTTATCATTATCCTTCTTCGTCTTCGTCGGTGCCCTCGCGTGAGACGACTCCCGGGAGCGCGACTGCACCGAAGGCGTAGAAAGACGGCCTCGCAGCTGGCCGATCTGGTCCTTCAGGCTGTTGACCTCGGCGACCGACGCGTCGTAGGAAGCACGCATGCCATCGAGCTGGGCGTTGACGAGAGACAGCTGCGACGTCAAGGTTGCGTTTTCCTGGCGCAGCTGAGGCGCCTGGCCGGCTTCCGGCTCCAGGGTTGCTACGCGGGTGACGAGGTCGTCTCTCTCGGCGGTGAGGGAACCCAGCTTGACTGTCTCGGATTGGAGCTGATCGTTACGATCCGTGAGCTCGGCGATACGCTGGCGGAGCTCTTCCATGACGGCGGGCTCGGAGGGCGCGATGGATTCAGCGGACACGGACTCGGCCTTCTCTATGACGATGTCGTCTTTGACGGGCGCTGCCTCGGGCTCGGGAGCCGCGGCGGGTTCGGGCTCGGGTGCGGCCTTGGAGAGCTCGGAGGGCGCTGCCGATGTGACGCTGGCGGCGTCGTCCTTGACTTCCTCGGGTGCCGGTGTCTCTTCAACGACCTCGGCCTCTTCAACGACTTCAATCACTGGAACCGAAGGGGGTGCCTCCTCAGGTACCGGAGGGGGAGCATCTTCGGGCGCCGGCGGGGCTTCGTCGTCCTCGCCCTTGACAGTGTCCGTATCACTTTCATCTGCGGAGCTGATGACGGACGGAGCCACAGAGCCGACGACCGATGCCGCGACTGAGCCGGGGAGAGAACCGGCGATAGACCCCATGAGTGACTCGGTACGTCGGAGCTCGCTCGTGACAGACTCGTTCTCGTCCTTGAGCGATTCGTTCTCCGAGCGAAGGATGTCGCGTTCCTCTGCGAGACTCGAGATCTGAGATACCTTGTCGTCTTGGTCCTTGAGAAGCTCGCTGACCTTGCCTTGGAGTGTCGTGTTCTTACCCTTGAGCCCTTCGATCCGGCTCTTGAGCTTGTCGTACTTGGTCTTGAAGCCCTCGAGGTCCTTGACTTGAGTCTCGAGCTCACCCTTGCTGAGTTCAAGCTCGCCCTTGGTGGCCTCGAGGCTCTCGAAGCGGGTCTGGATGTCGGTGTTGGTGGTCTCGAGCTGGGTGAGACGGACCTCGACCTCCTGCTTCTCCACTTCCAGCGTGCCGAAGCGGGTCTGGATATCGTTCTTCTCGGTGCTCAGCTTCTCAATGTCGGCTTTGAGGCCCTTCTTCTCGGCTTCAAGGGCATCGAAGCTAGCCAGGGCGTCCTTCTTCTCAGTCTCCAGTTTCTTCATGTTTGCCTCGAGACCCTGCTTCTGTTGGTCGAGGTCGTCGATGCGTGCCTGGAGGTTCTTGTTGGCCTCTGTCAGGGCGCCATTCTCCCTGTTGAGCTCATCAACTTGCGGCTTGTACTTGTCGACATCCATGTGCAGTAGATCTCGCTCGGCAGTGAGATCGCCAATCTCAGTCCCCTTGCGGACAAGCTCCGTCTCAAGTCCGGTGACGCGGAGCTCTAGGGTGTTCTTGGTCAGCTCGAGCGCAGCGATTCTCTTGATGAGAGCGCGCTCAGTCTCTTTGGTGACGAAGTGATTATCACCGACGCTTCTCTCCAGGTCATGACATTGGGCCTCGAATCGTTTGGTGAGCTTCTCCTGCTCGATAAGGTCCTTCTCGAGGACGGCGTTCTTGGTCGCGACATCTGTCTTTGCGCCCCTCTCTTGGGCGATTTCCAACTCAAGCTTGACGGCGTTGACTTCGAGTTGTTCTTTGATCCCCTTGAGCTGGTCTCGTTCACGCTCGGCATCCTCCAGCTTCTTCTCGTGCTCACTGAGAGAGCTCCTTACGTCATCGAGGAGGCGGCTCTGTACATCAAATTCGCGGGCGATCTTGTCCTTGAGGCTCTTCTCTTCACGTCGTCGCTTCTCAGTCTTCTCCTTATCGGCTGAGAGTACTGAAAGTCGGTCAAGGGCATCTCCGAGTCTTCTATCTGTGTCGGACTGCTTGCTGACGAGGCTGAGGGCCTCCTCCTTCATGCGCTCAATCTCCTTGTTGAGCAAATCCTGAGCCTTCTCACGTTCAATGAGGTCATGTGAGGTAATGTGCTGGACCACAGGAGGGGCAGGGGCTACTGGGGCCACCTCGATGTGGATGGTTTGTCTCTTGGGGGCGACGACGTCAACGCGTGTGCCCTTGAGATTGGCGGGCTTGGCCGGGGCGGGTGGAACTGTGTTAGTCCTGGCAACCTGCTTCTCGGTGGTGAACGGCCGAGTACGCACGGCTGAGCTGTATGAGTCGGATTTGGAGGGATAAGAGTCAAAGTCCTCAACGCTCGTCGCGGTTGTGAGGGACGAGCGAGAATCGAAGCTGTACTTTGACTCGGCATCCGAATCATTGGTCTCATCAGCTGTCGTGTACAAGTTCTCGGTGGAACGCCTCCATGGTCGGCTGATTTCTGGGCGGAGCTCTGGACGAGAAGGACGGGTGCGAAGCATGGGGGGCTTGAACTTCAAGGGAGGCCTTGCGGCGCCGTTCTTGTTCCGCCAGTTTCCGGATGAGCTGACGCTCAAGTCGGATCCGCTGTCGACCGAGCGATCCATGGGAGCAAGTGAGATCTCGGAGACGTTGGCGTTAGAAAGGTCGAGGCTGTCAAGAGGAGTGCTGTCTGGGATGGAGACTGAGGGCCGCCTGAGTCTGCTGAAGCGACTGCGGCCCTTTGCGAGCACCGGGTCACGGGTGGGAGCCATGAGGACGGTAGTGGGATGGTTGAAAGGGAGGTTCGCTCAAGAGCAAAATAGCTCTGGTAAAGGATGATGTTCTTTTTTTTGTGGGATTTCTCAAGTTATGTGCCAAGCTGGACGTCTGATCTGGGGCTGGTGGACTCTTCGAGTGACATTGAAAGTGTATTGGTAAGTTGATGAGGGGTAAAGTTGCATATCGGGTCTGCTCGGATCTACAATCAAATAATGATGAGATCGAAAGAGGAAGTCTGGATGTGGAGGCAAGTTGGTTTTGTTCAGAGTATCCAGAGTATAGTGTTGTGTGGGAGGGAAGAAGGAGGAAAAAAGGGAGGCGGAGGGTGATCTACGTACGGGAGCCCAACCGGCAGAAACTGATATTCGACACTGCCCGCCTTCATCCGTGGCCTCCCACCAGCGCGCTTACCCCCGTCCAATAGGGCACATACGTCAAAGCAAGTTCGGGTGGTCCTGGTCCTCGTCCTCGAGCGACGGGACACGGGGTGGTCGAGCCAGACGAGCCAGCGTCAGGGATGAAGCGTGGCACCAGAGCGGGACCTCAAAATGGCCCTCCCCGGAACCGTTTGGCGGGATGCCCAGCTTACATCCGGGACACAAAGTAGCGTCGAATATTGCAAACGCAACGTCGTCACTCCGTCGCCCTTCGGGTAGAGAGGGCTTGGCTGATTGGGCCATGTCGCTGTCAGGAGGAGCAGACCCTGCTGTTTCCAAAGGTAATTAGTCTACCGGCCGTGTCCACGGTCCACGGCGGCGTCCCCCCATGGTTTCCTGAGCCCCTGTCTAGGCTCCGTTCACGCTTCCCGCCTGCCGGGGCCTAAAATGCGGGAGACTGGGGGGTGCCACCATCCAGCAGCTTGGGCGAATGGGTTTGGGCTATGAAAGGGACTGAACCTAAGAATACCACTTTGTAATATCCCCAAGTGGCGACGAACATATGTAAGTCTCCCGTTGCTGGACGGATTTGAGTCTCCCGACGCCGCGGTACAGCTTTGAGGCCAACTGCTTCCGTTGGTCCTTTGTTATGTTTGGTGGCATCCTCGTACTCTTCCCCTCATCATCAGAGAAGTCCCGCCAACGACTTGACGGCGGCTATCCATTCTCATGCCTTAGCCTGCTCTGTCGAGGGCCAAACAGGCTTGAAGCCCTATTTTGCAGGGGCCGGACGGGCCACCAAAGGGAAAAGAAAACGAATCAGAGAAGCTATTGTAGGCTGGGATGAGTCAGGAATTTTGGGGGACATGGGCTTCACAACCAGTCGATTGGGGCAGGGCAAACAGGCGGAAATGAATTCGACTGGCGACCGTCTATTTTTTTTCCGCTTCCCGTTTGTGCGCATGTTGATGTGGGTTGGGCATCGTTCACTTTGCTTTACTTGGGCTAGGCCGAGACGGTTGGGACGCAACAAACGTGGGATGACCACTAGACGACTGCACGTTCCCGGAGCCGACAGGGGGTCGTGACTTGGACGTGGTATTGTATGATTCGTCCGGCATGCGGGCCGAGCCATGTCGTCGAGTCCGGACCCTGGCCGGCCTGTCGCGGGCCTCCCACTTCATGGTACGAATACTCGCGACAGAGGACTGCTCCTTTGTTCAGCCTCCGAGAAGACGAAGCATCTTGGAGGCTGGGTATGTGAACTAAAACGATGGCTCACTATTAGGTACGGTGTCTTTCTCTGAATCCGTGGACTCTATAGTGGCAATCAGTCGAACAGCGTGATCGTCTCCTGATGTCTGGATTATCAGATGGAGGGATACTCAAAAGCGGGCGGCGATAGACTCGTCTCCGCTCTCGACATTCGGGGGCTGGAATATCCACGAACCCCTCCCCAGTCTCCATCAGTCAACAATTTGCCGAAGTGGCGACATGTCTATTGCGACAAGTAACGTGGACCTCGTCAGGCGGATATCCATACGAAGTCTGATGAATTCTGGAACCCTTGGGGAATACAGATCAATGATGGAACCTCCGGATTCTGGGTGGAGACGCGTCCGTCGCTGTTCGCGCATACTCCATATATCCTGGACAATAAGGGGGATTCAGTCTCCCATCCCTCTGGGTCGAACGGCGACAACCCGTATCCTCGCGGGACGAGCATGGGGTATCGATCAACAAACTGCCAATTTCGAACGTCTCAAAATCGTTCTTGATCTGTTGCCTCAGTTGCTCCCGTTTGTTACCGGACCGACAAATCCTTTCCGACGCAGGCTAGGAATCAGAAAGGGGCTGCTGCAGTTGGGAAATGAAGACCTGATAATTACTCTGCAGTTGCCACGGTGTTGAGCTTCACTGCACTTCTAGTAGCTACCAAAAGCAGCATGGTGCAGATTTCCCCTCCCCTCACCTGAGACTGTAAAGGAAGCTTTGCTGCGGCTGGCGTGGCAAGGCGGTCGAGGGGTCTGCATCGTCCCCGGTCCCGTGGCCACCGTTGCTCAAATGAGGCTGTTTTGCAAAGGTTGCTGGTGTGACAACCCGTGGGCCGCATGCGTATGCTCGGTGACGTACCCACAAAGGCTCGACCCTTGCGTCCTCCAAACGGAACAGCATAGGAATTCTCATAGGGAGTCCGTAGTCCCTAAGTCATTGTTCGGCATAAGTCTGGCGTAAATCCTCAGCCTTTTGAGTAAGAGACATCAATGATTAGACCCGAGTATTCTCTGGTCAGGGTGTATTAGGGCCAACGTTGTAATTTTACCTACCCTAAGGTAAATAAATACCTTGGTCAATGCGTAAACAGTGTCAAAACATGCCGACATTTCCAAGACATAGCACATAGCTGCAGAGTCAGCAAGGCGAAATCAACTAGATTATGAGAGAATAAGGCCGAAGTAAACTTGCAGCAACTGACAAGTGGCCACATGGACATTCAATTCAGGGACCTACTCCATAAATGCTTGATGACATTCCTACAAAATTCAGCACATGCCCTTCCCTGTTGCTTGCGGGGTCAAGTCGAACTCAACGTCTATGGATGGACATCTGCAAGCGCCAAGCTGCCGTCTGTGCCACCCATTGC
Organism: Colletotrichum orchidophilum; assembly: GCF_001831195.1. Classification (NCBI taxonomy): domain Eukaryota; kingdom Fungi; phylum Ascomycota; class Sordariomycetes; order Glomerellales; family Glomerellaceae; genus Colletotrichum; species Colletotrichum orchidophilum. Next base: position 153,480 of record NW_019173055.1, read on the forward strand.
CATTACATCCATTCTTACGTGGTACAAGAGTGAGGGGAATTGTGACCAACGTCAGCTGAACTGTTTCATTGCTTCCAAGTCCTGGGGGACACAAGTGCAAGATTGTAATGGCCCAATGATCCTCCAGGGTAATTTTCTACTGTGCAGGCCTTGCTATCAAGCCGGAGATAAAGGTTCATCTTCGGGTTATGCGCACCAAGGATTATTCCTGTAATTCCCTTCTCCGACGGCGCCGTACATCTGCAGGTTGACATACTATGCCTACCTTACGTATCATTGCCATGAATCATTCAATGCTCCATTTCGATCCGCAAATTCTTTGTCAGCCTAAACGTCGAGGATTAGATTTCTCTAGCCATAAGAGAGGGCATCTATAAGCGACTGCACGCGCCGAGAGACATCCACTCGGTTTCGCCGCGTGTTTGCTGACATGGTTTGCCTTTTACTGAAGGTTGTTTTGAGACTACGTCTTCCCATAGCTTCTTTAGGTATCGAGGGGAATATCGCGCACAGAAAGGATGTCGCGTCCAATCCACCCAGGTGTCGCGAGACAAAACTGGTGATGTGGTGCCAACTGCTTCGGTGCTCACTACATACTTTCTCAGCTACCCTGCAAACACTGGACCTGGCCTATTCTGCCCGTTCGATAACAGAGCTCTCGATGCACGGTTTTCGAGTCATACTCGAGACACCACACCCTTTTGGATTGCGCGATCATCAATCACTGTGTCTAGAAAGGATGAATTACAGCGATTTCTTCGGAGGACTCTGAACGCGCACTGATTTCTTTCTAGAAGAGTCATGTCTGTTGCGAAACATCTATTTTCCCGAGTCAATGCCAGATTAAAAATCTCTTCAAGGTACATGCAGGTACTACTATTAGATCATCCATTGAAACATTCAGCTCTTCTGAACCAGGATGCCCGGCATGCCCCGAAAGAAGCGCAGAACTTTCGAGAGGGCACGGCTGCAAAATAATCTTTTGCCCAATCTTTTTTCCGCCCCCGATACCCGAATAGCTGTGTAATCTGTTTGTAGCTTCTTCGAATTCCATGTACCGAGAAAGGTAGATGATCTGTAAAGAGAAAGCTTTCCGTCTTCATCGAAAACACACTTCTTCCATGCATAAACGTTTCTGGGTTGCGGGCGTCAAAGGTTCCATGAAACAATCACTAATGCATGTTTTTGGTAGCACTACTATCAGAGTTTGATCTTCTGGGCATGATCTCGGCTGATTCCCCCCAAAAAGTCTGGGCTCGACTACCGTTTCTCCCGGGCCACACCTTCACAGGCGGCCGAATCCGAACATGAACGTTTTGCGGCAACTATATACGACAAGTCCCCCCCTCCAATGATACTTCCAGTGACACCTCCGATGACGCCAGGCCTCTGACGAACTTGGCCAACGAACCTCTGTAGAACTTGGGATAAAAATCGCCTCCAACACGTTGACTCGGAGACGATGTTGGCAGCGTACTTCCGAACACCGAACAACCCGTCTGATCATCTACAGGACGACTATGTCTTGCCCCGCACCGATCCGACCCCGACGACCTGCCCCGCCGGTTTGCCCACATCATCACCTTCTCCGGTCGCCGATGCGAGATGTCTGACCAGGAGGGGGCGGCCCCCCCGCCGAAAGGTGTAGTGCCAGACTTTCAGCACCCGCAAGATGTACTGCATACGATCAATCTGGTGTCGCAAATTCTTTCAATTGTGTCTGTCAGCATCTTCATGATGCTGCGCATTTATGCGAAAGCTTTGATCGCGCCGCCGTTCTATTTGGATGACTGTAAGAACCTGTGACTGGGATTCCTTCTTGGGTTCATCCGACGTGAGGCTTTGACGCTGACTCTAAGTAGGGATGGCAGTCATCGCTTGGGTAACGGAGTCGCCAGCTTGCTGCTTGAGCACCTCAACAGCGTCAATGCATGGGCTGACACATGGGTAGATATTGTCCATCGGCTACAGTGCGACGGCGCTCGTGAGTAAGTGACTATGGGCAATGTAGGAACTCGCTTATCGACTGACACTTTCCTCAGTGCAACACTATGGAGGTGGCTTTCACGTTTGGGAGATATCAAAGGAGGAATACGTTGGCTTCTTGAAGGTGAATGCCCTTTTTTTCATCATGGCACTGAATTATTCGCTGAAGCCCTTCGCAGGGGCTGTATGCCGACACGCTCGTATACGGTCCCAACTCCTACTTCACGAAACTCGCGCTGTTACTCATCGTGGTCCGGGTCTTTAGACTGAACAGGAAAACCATCATCAGCACATATGCCGTCATAATGTTCATGACTGGATATTATGTACCGGTCCTCTTTCTTAAAACCTTCATTTGTCATCCGATTGCAGGATATTGGGATTCCACACTCAACGCCACCTGCTTGAACCAGCGGGCCATCTTCGTAGCTGACACAGCCGTCAGTGCCATCACGGACACTGCCGTCTTATGTCTGCCGATCCCCGTGGCTCTAAGCTTGCGAATGCCCTGGACGAAACGGCTCAAGGTTATCCTCATGCTCAGCGCCGGGGGCCTCGCTACAGCAGCAAGCATTGTTCGGATGATTCTTGTGCTCCAATTACAAAAGTCAGACGATGAGCCAGTGGACTTTATTCGCTTCAATCTGCTCGGGTAAGGATAGATATCCGACCATTGATATGGATTCGTAACTGATTCCGACAACTTTCCTAGGACTGCTGAAGTAAGCATAGGCATGATCTGCGCATGTCTCCCAGCCATGAATATTTTGTTCATGCACGGATGCAATGGCTCGCAACAATCGAATCGGAGCACCGGCCAGAGCACCAAAAAGTACTTTGAGCTCAAATTTCTCATGGGCAGCAAGCTACAGACACAAATTTTGACGGCGGCCAATACTACCGGGCCTGTACTTGGAAGCACTGCAGAACTCATTGCGCAGGAACGGAGAGATCCCATCTTTCCTGTAGAAAGAATGAGCCGGGGTACCTCGGCCGTTCAAGGAGATGTGGAAAGAGGCCCGTCACCGGACGAGTGGTTCTCAAAAGTCACGGCGTCGCCTTTCTCGGAACCTGGATCTCCGGAATGGGCACGGAAGGGTTCAGTAGGACGCAGGGGAACAATCACAGAATCAGAGTAAGATCCATTTTCAGTGGAATCGGAGGTTTTAAATACCCGGCGTATGGGGCCTATTTTTTACACATTTACATCCCCATAGGCATGGCAGGTTTGCGTTGAGAAAAAGGGGATTGCACAGCGATAAATGCACAGCGTAGACCAATGCCCATAATGGGATAAAATAAATATTAGTGGTCAGTACCCATAGAGACACACGGCCACTACCGTAATGAACTTCAAATGTTCGATCAAGTTCGCTGGTATCTTCACAACGCATTCTTCTTGACGTTCGACGATTGAGGTAACTCATAGAGTGTCAATTTACTATGGTACTTGTGTAAGATACTTGAACATATCCTCTTCGATAAGGCCTTTAAATGCATCTTCCTACTTGAACAAGCCATGAGAAATGACTTCCAATTTCCATCACCCTGTCATCTTATTGATAGGGAGTGAAATAAGTGTTGTCACTTTCCCTTGCCAGTCAGTCAATTTGTCAGTCATCTCCTTGACGACTACTGGCGAGTATGTTGTCGCGGCAGCAGTCGATTTCCAGAATGCAAGTTCACTCTTGACATAACTCTCAAAAAGCGTACGAGCAGATGAGACCTGGCTCTCAAGGTTGGCGGGAACAACTTCCTTCCACGCGGAAGCAAAGTCGTAGCTAACGCCCTTACTGAGGGCATAACGACCAAAGTCGCCCCAAAGGGTACTGAGCGCAGAGTAGGTCTTTTGGTACGAGCTCACGACGCTTGTCTCACTTCGGTATGCGAAAGTGTCAATAACGTCGGATAAGATGGCGATACGGCCCGTAGGGTTGAAGTTCTTCCAAGTCGCCTGGCTCATGAAGTCGCTCCCTGCAACGATGAACTCTTTGTAGCGGTTGAAATCGGCGTCACAGACCTGCAGGTTGACAATGTTTGCGTTGTTGAGGCCTTGGTCTGACGTACGACCAAGCAGACCTGTGAAGGCGTCGTTGATGTTGCCTGCCCAATCGCGGACAACGACAAGGGAGGTGTATGTCTTCGAGGGCCATATGTCCTGAAACAACTGCATCATCCATCAATTAGAGGCAATCCAAAGTCGAAATGATTCAAAACCTGAATACTGATCCGTATTCACAAGCCTTGAGAGAATAAGTAGGTCACTTACGCCATTGAGATCAAAAACCCCAGTAAAGGGGGCTTTCCCAGCGATGAGAGCAACGCCTTTTGGGGTGTTGCCATCCATCATCCACTCAACCGCGTCACGAAACTCCTGCTTTTCAAAAACATGCTCCGTAACCCAGTTAGTATTTGGGTCAAGGTTGTTCAAAGCTGCGATGCCAACAGCGGCACAAACGCCTTGCTTTGCCACAGTGAACGCCTTCCCGGTACTCCGAATGACGCTGGTCGCACCAGGGTAGTTGTGGGTATAGATGCTGCTGGTCTGCTCGTTGAAAACACACAGCTTCATAGCAATGTCCCTGGCACCACGCTTCTCAAGCGATCTGCCAAAGAGGTCCGACGCATCCATAGCAGCGAACGCCGGATGCTCTGCTTCCTCCGAGCTTGTCTCATTGGTGTCGAAGCCTCGCTGATGCGGACGAGCAGCCCTGATTATGTGTCGTCTCTTGTTGGTCGGCGGTAGTATGCAATTATCATCAAAGACATCGCCTTCTTTGAACACGTTCTTGGGGCTTGAATCAGACTCTGGTGTTGTGGATAAATCCGGTAGGCCTGCTGGGCTGGGACAGAGACTGATCTCTGGTAGCTGAGGCTCAACTGGGGTATTGGGGTTGCCACAACAGAAGTACGCGTATGTCCCGGAGCGGCAGCCAAAACCATCTGTTGCTACCGTCACCTCTCCGTTGTCGCAACCTGTCTTGCAGTCTGTCGAAAAGTCAAAAAAGAGATTGGCAAGGGGGCCGGATAGAATCTGCTTCCATTGAACCCAGACAGTGTTCCCGGATCTCCTGTAAATTCGTTAGTCAATGTTTGATGATGAGTTCTGCAGAAGGATCAATGTTCGACGATAACATACCGTTTACACTCTTTCCAGGGCACAGGGTCTTTGCAGCAGTAGCTCTTGAAGCCTCCGTTGTAAGCACAGGTCTGCTGTCCACCCTCCCCCTGCTTTCCTGTCGTGAGTTCCTTCGGCTTGTCCTTGTTGGGACATCCATAGGAAAGGAAAGAGTACGCTCCCGCAACGGGTGTAGTGCCTAATCCGATGATCGATCCGATAGTTGCGCCCGCCGAGCAGAACGGGGCTGCCCCAAGCCATTCGCAAGAGTCAAGAGCATTCGTCGAATCAGTCTTGGTGCAACACAACGACTTGTGGCCAGTCCAGCACCCATCTGTGCTTGCAGCAATCTCGATTTCTTTGCCGCTGCATCGGTTCTTTGCGAGCGCGCCGCAGAACTTGGGGCTCCCCTTCCATTTGCAGGTTGGCGGATTCTTGGACGGGCAGCAGAAGTTACGCTTGCCCTGGTTGCATCCTAGCTCGATGCCCAAGGGGCTCGCGTTGCTTCCTGAGCTTTCGACAGGGACGAGACCAGCAGGGCACGATACACCGCACTCGCCCCAAACGCATTGCGGAGGGTCGCTGTTGACTGCCTTTGCGGAGAGAGATTTCGATAAGTCGGTTCGCCCTGACGCTTTAGCGAGGGCCTTGATGGCGGTTCCTTTGGCGTCGTCTGTTGATGCAGCCCATACCATGACACCTCCAAGACACTTACCGTTTGCATAGTCCATCTTCAACTTGAGCGTCTCTTCATCGTCATACGAGACCCACTGGTTGCCACCCCAAGTGACAAACTTGACGGCGGCTGTCTTGTCTGTTGTAACTTGAGCCCCCCCTTTATTAATAATCTCTTGGATTTCAGAGAACATCAATGTTCCTGCAGACGCGGAAGACCTGTCCGGATTACCGCCGGCACTGAAGCCGCAACCAGTAGACTTGCAGCTTGGATTCGAGAGGGTGGAGCTGCACACTTATAAATTAAGATATAGTATACTGCTCAATAGACCTACTTAGACCGCCTTATACAAATCCAAAGGGTCACATTCCAAGGCTTGGCCTCCCTTCCCAGTCTCGTTGTTCAAGGCGAGGAAAAATTAGGCTAGAGAAGTAAGATATTCCATTCTAGTTCAGTAAAATTTGACGACCTTAATAATTCTAGCTAACTAAACGTTTCTGGCAGTCTCAGGTGACTCTTTGGTAGGTTTTCGGTATTGGTGTTAGTTTGGTTGCCTAATGGCCGCAAACGTAGGGTATCTTCTGGTTCCAATCTTGAAGATACCAAGTCGGGTCATCAACTCTTCCCGGATTCTGGACATCACTACATAGCTCTTGTATTGTACACTCAATGTCGGTCTTCATCAATACATTTCCATTAGCTTCTCCTTCATCATTACCGTATCCTATGGACGGATTAACCGCCTAGACGTTGCCCAGAGCTTTGGCTCCGTCGCTCTCTCGGTCCCGATCTCTCTCCCCTTTCGTCTTATCGGCGAGGACCTCTATAAACAGCATATTGCCTTTCCGTACCCATCGCTTTCGAGAAACGAACTCGACGCCTCTTTTTTAATTTTTTTTTTATAAATCTATTTTAAAACTTTTACTACCTTAGGATTCTCTTTAACTAAAGTTTTATTAATAATATTTACTTTTACTATTTTATATAAATTATATAAAAACAGCACGTTTTTAATTAAAAAATTATGAATTAATTATATTTTCTTTTTTTTAAAAACTTTATAATTTTACGTTTTTTTTTTAATTATTTATATTACGATTTAATATTTTTTAAAAGATTAATATACCGGCGTCGTAAATTAATATACCGACGTCGCTCTTATATTAATATTATTATTCGGCTTTTTAATTAATTAAAAAAAATAATACTTTTTTATAAAAATAATAAAAATAACTATATTAATATAACTATTTTTATTCTTTTTTTTAATTTAAAATTTTATTTAAAATTTTTAAAAATATATATTATAACTTATTTATATTATAATTTTATAAATTTTAAATAAAAATTATATAATTTTAAAAAAGCTTATTATTTAATTACTCTTAATTATATATCGGATTGGAAGCCTAATTCGACCTCGAGTCAGCGCTAGCGTAGGGGCTATTTAAGGGTCTTTATATTAGCGTTTAACTAGCGATCTAATTAACAGTTAAAACCTTTCTTTTCTACTTGACGTAAAAATTAATATAAAAGTAATTAACTTTTCGTTACTACGGTTCGATTAAATAAATCACCCTATAATTACGTAAATAAATACTAATTAATAGTTTTAATTTATTATTATAAATTAATAAGGCTATTATAAAATAAAAAAGGCGACTTTTTAATACGTACGGGATAAAGAAATCGCACTATTTTAACTTTTTATAAAGATTAAAAAAAAAGACTTTTTAATACCGTATAAAATAAAAGTTTTTTAATTTTTTCAATTTTTATTAAAAAGAAAGCGTTTATTATATTAATAACGCTTTTAAACGGTCTATTAATAAAACCGTTTAAATTAATTATTAACCGTTAAAAAAATCCTTTTTTTTATATTTTTTTTAATTTTAAAAAACATTTCTTTTTATTTTTGTTTATTTACTTCTCGTAATAAATACATAAATTTATTTATTTTATATTTATATTAATTATAATTAAATTATATAATATTTTTATTTATTTTATAATTTATAAAATATCAACGCAAAATAAAAACGTAAATAATAAATTATATAATCTATTTAATTTTATAAATATAAAAAACGAGCCTTTAATAAAAATATATCTAAGCGCCGTATAATTAAAAAATAAAAAGACTTTTTAAATAAATTAAATATATGCTTTTTTAATAAAAATAAAAATAAAAAAGTAGCTTTAATAAACTTAAACTATTCGATAATTAAATTAAAAAAGAGGTTAAAAATATAAAATAAACCTTATAAAATCTTATTTAATTTGACCTTTTTTTTTAAATTTTTTTATTATTTTTTTAAATAAATAAATGGAATATTATTTTAATAATAATTTATGAATAAAAATGAGGTTATTATAAAATTTCTAAGTTTAATTGGTTTATTATAAGTATTTATTATATTGAAATAGTAAATACTTTTACAATTTAGTAATAAGTATTAAAGAAAAGGCTAAGATTACGTAATTTTTAAAAGAAATTAAAAACGGATTTAAAACGGTTTTTTATATTTTTTTAAAAAAAAATAAATTACTACATAATAATAATTCGCTTAATAAATATGTACGCTTCTTAAGTATTTATTTAAAAAGAAACGTATATATTTAAAATATTATTAAATTAATCGTAATTTATTTTAATAAAATATAATAAAACCGTTTAAATTAAATAACAAAAGCTTATAATAGTTAAAAATAATATTAAAAGCTTATTTATAAAATAAAGCATAAATATAAAGAATATTATAAAGTAAATATAAAGCGCGGGAATTGATTTAACTTTTAATAATAAGTTAAATAATAATTAAAAGTTACCGCTATTATTTTTAAATAAGTTAAATTTTAATATATTAAAAATTAATACGACGATCGTTTTAAGTTTTAATATAGGCTATAATATAACTTTAAATAAGTTAAATTAGGCGTAAATAAAAATGCTTATTTTAATTTAATAGATTATTATTAATATTTAGGCGTATTAAAGAAATTAGTTATATAATAATACGGATAATTTTAAGAATAATTAAATTAATACAACGCTACTATTTATAATAAAAATATACCGTAAATAGAATTTAATTAAGCAAACTTTATTTTATTATATAAATAATAACTTAAGTTATTTACCTAATAATTAATTTAAATTCGTAAATAAACGGAATATTTAAAGATTTAACGGATTTATTTATAATAATAAAGTTTTATTAAACTAAATATTAATGAAATAGCTTTATAAGATTTTTAGAATAATAGTTTAAGTAATTAATTTTCTAATTTAATTTAAAATATAAATTAACTAAGTAGTTGATTAATTTAAATAATTTACTTAGCGGACTAAAAAGCTCAAAGTTTTATTTAAAATTATAAATAAAGCTATTTCGGCTTTAAAATCTATATTAATTAAAAAAATATTATTAAAAATAAAGTTATTATTATTTTTATAAACTTTTATTATAGCTAAGGGATCGTCGATAAAAATAAGGTTATTTAGCTTTATTTGATTAAATATAAATATTAATTAATTACGGTTAATATAATTTTAAATTTTTTTAAATAAGCTGTAAAAATTTAAGCTTAGAAGCGGCTAACGTACGGTAATTAACCGATTTAAATAAAATCTTTTTTAAAAAAAAAGTATTTAAAAGGAAAATATAAGGTTTTATAAAAATTTTTAATTGTATTCTATATTAATTATAAAAAAATTAAGATTTAAGATTATTAATATTATTTAACAATTATTGTTGTTTTTATTGGAAAAATTATAAAATATTATTATTAAATTATATATATAATAATTGATTAAAACGATTTTATTATAATTATTAATACTTTTTAAAATTGTTTTAAAATTAAAAATTAAAAATAAAAGCTTTTTACTAAACTTAGAACTTTATCGTTTAGATTAATAATAAAAGAAATAAAAAATAAATTAAGGATAAAGATTTTTAAAAAGCTTATCTTATAAATCGATAAGATTAATAAAACTTAGCTAATAAAAAAAAGCGATAAATAAAAAGTCGATTATTTATTAACTATAGTTTAATAGGTTAATAAAATAAAATTTATTTTATAAAATTAGCCTAGCGATTAAAGAGCGTTTTATACTTAATTTAAAACCGGATTAAATATTAAAATTAAGATACTTAAATAATAATAATTTTAAATCAATAAAAAACCGTATTAATAATGTTAAATTAACTATACTTATAATAATAAAAAAAGAAAAATTAAATACGGCGCCCGATTATAAAGCTAAAATAAAAAAATAATTTCGAATAGCTTTTAAAAGCCTTTTATAATAGGGTTCCGTGGATTTTAAAAATACTATATATATTAAAAAAAAGGCTTTTAATTTAGTAATTATTTAAAAAAAAACTAAAATATATAAGTAATATAAAAGGGCAAAAGGAACCGCTGGCAAAACTAACTTAGCTAAATATAATTAGTTCTTTATTAATTATAAAGGTAGATCGTTTAAAATTATAAACTTTATTTTAAGGTTTAAAAGTATTAAATATTTAACTATTTATTTAATTAATAACTATAAAAATTTAAATATTTTAGATAAGATTTAGAAATTTTATTTTATTTTATTAATAATTAACTATTTCATATTTAATAAAAAATAAATAGTAAAGGTTTTAAATAAATAAACTTTTTTTTACAATTAATTACAATTTATTAATAAAAAATTATTAAATTTTAAAACTCTTTAATTTAATTTAAAATAAAAACTTTTTATTTTTAATTTTAAATAAATAAAAAAGGAAGTAATTTTAAGAAAAAAATAAGCTTAGTAATAACGTTAAAACTTTTTTTATATAATTTAATTAACTAAATAGAAAAGATTACGTAAATTTATTTTATTAATAATCGATACGAATTAAAGACTTTTTAAAAAACTATCTTAAATATAAGAGTTTTAAAATAATTAATGAAAGGAAAAAAGTAGTTTTAAAATTTAAAAAAGATTTATTTAATTAAACCTAATATTATTAAGGCCGGTGTTACTAAAATTACGTTCGGATTAAGTAAATAGCTTATTAAAGTTAAAATAATAAGTATTTAAACTTAATTCGGTATTATAACTTTTTATATATTACTTATTAATACGCCTTTTTTTTATATTTAATAAATATAAATCGCTTTAATATTATATTTGAAAACTTTATAAATAAGATTATTAAAAATAAAATATTTAAAACCGTTAAATAACAATAAAACTATATTTTTATAAGGCTTAAGATTAATATTTTATTGATTTATTATTTTATAAAAACTAAATTACGGCGCTTTTATTAAAAGCTCGGTTATTTATCGGTTTAAAAGTTTTATATTTTATTAAGTAGTTAAGTAATAATATTAAAATCGTAGTAGTAAAATATTTAATTAAATTTTATTATTGATATTAAATAAACGTATAAAGCCTATAGCAATTTACATTTAGGATTTATAACGAGTTTAATTTTAATTAAAAAATAATAATAAACGTTTTCTATTTAAATAGCTAGCTAATCTTTTATATAATTAATTTAATTACTTTTTTTTAAATAAAGTAATCTTTTCCTAATTTTTAAATAAAAACGGTTTAAATAGTGTTAAAAACGTAATAAATCGATATATATTAAAGCTTATTTAATAATTTATAAACCGATATTAAAATTAGTTTTAAAATTATTAAATTTAAAGAAAACATTAAATTATGTAGGATCTAGTTAAGAATAATATTAATTAAAGCTTATTATAATATTAATAAAATTAAACGAGCTTATTAATAGTTAAAAAAAGCGTTTAAAATTATTAAAAATAAAAGCTTTAATTTTATAAATAACGATTCCTTATAAATACCGTTAAAATATTAAAGCGATATTACTAGATTATAAAGTTTAATTTTAACGCTTTTAATATTTAAATTATATTTTAAAATTATTATTTTATTATCGCCGTTATTTAATATTATTCAAAAAGCGTAAATAATTAAAAAAGTAATATAAGTTTTATAAGATTTAAAAGTAAAAAAGTAGGTTAGCGAAGCCTTAACGGTACGTAATAAGCCCGATATATTATAAAATTTTAATATTTTATTAAACTTAAATATATAGGTTTAAAAAGATATTATAATAAATAGACCGGATTATATAAATTATTCTTATTTAATAAGCGTTTTTATATTATTATAAAAGATCGAGACTAACTATTTAAAGTCGTAATAACGGCGATCCGTTTATATAGCTAAGTAAATAAAAAGAAAATTTATAAAGAAAGAAGAGAAAAACTAAAGGAAGTCGATTAATTATTTTTTATTGAAAAAGTAAAGACCGGATTAATTAATTTAAAATCGTTTTTAATAAGATTGTTATAATTAATAAATTAAATAATTAATTATTAAATTCGTTACAATAACGGTAAAGCCGGCTTTAAAAGAACTTAATTTTAAAGCTTTTTAATTATAACGGATTAATCAATAATTGTATTAATATCTTTTATTTAATTAAAAAGAAAGCGGATTTTAAATTAGTTTTTAAATTATAAAAGAAAAGAATTATTATTATAAAAAGTAAGCTTTATAAAGCTTCGGACTTTATTGAAATAAAAACTTTATAAAATCGAAGCGTATATTGCTTCGTTTTATATGATTTAAATAAGAATATTAATTTACGAATATTACGGTCGGCTAGTCGTAATAAGGTTTATATTTATAAAAATCAAGGCTACGATATTTATACACGGTAATCGTTATTAAAATAATTTTAAAAAAACTGTTATCTATAAATCGTAAAATAAATAAAGCTTTAATAATTAATTATAATCTTAATTAAATAAATTCTCTATAAAAATAGCTAAGAATAATTATAAAATTTAATACGAAATTAATTTTTAAAAAGATTATAAAAATCTATCCTCGAGCCTAACTCGGGCTATTTTATATATAAATCTTCATTATAAATATATTTTTTATAATATTTTATTTATTATTATTTAATCATTTATTAAATAATTTTCCGTTTTATATTTTTATTATCGTCTATTTTATTTATTTATAAACGTTTATTTTTTATTTTATTATATAATCGTAATTATATAATTTATTTATAATTCTTTTGTTTTAAAAAGAGCCGTTTAAGTTTTTATTATTATATATATAATATAATAGCTATTATAAATTTTATAAAGCAAAGTCTTAATTTAATAATACGTATTAAATTATAATATTAGCTCTTTTTTTTAAAATTCTAATCGTTAAGTTTATAAATAAGTTATTTATTTTTAAATTAAAAAATTAAAATTATAAATAACTACGTCTCGTCGCCGTTAATTATATCTTATTCGTTTCTTTAATAAAAAATATAAAAATAATACCGTATTTAAATTATTAATTTTAAAATATTTATTATTTAATTCTTTTTAATTTTAACGTTTATAAAATATATTATTATTTAAATATTTTATATAATATTTTTATTAACGTTATTTATATTTATAAATTTCGAAAGACTATTTTTTATAGGTCTCGATTAATAAATATAATAAATTATTTAATAATAAAGTCCGATCGCTTTAATTATAAATAAATAAATAAATAAATTATAGTTTTTAAAAAAAGTTATAAAAATATGAAAAAAAACTAAGGCTTATTAAAAAGCTTAAATTAAATTAAATAAATCGTTATATAAATTAAAACGTTTTTATTTTTAAAAGCGAATAGTATTTTAAAAAGTTATATTATATTAAAAGACTTTCTTAAGGATATTAAAAGCGTTTTTTTAATAGCTTAAGAAGTACAAATTAATAATACTTTTAGCGTTATTAATTAAAACGCCGTAATAACTAAAAATATTGAATTTAATTTTAATTTAATACTTTTTAAAAAGTTATTAAAAATTTTAAAAGTTCGTAACGGGTTTTTATATATTATCCTTATATACGTAGTCTTTATATTTAATAAAATACTTTTTCTAATTTTTTTTAATTTAATAATTAATAATTCGTTTAATTTTATATATTAACTTGTTAAATTTAATAATAATACGGTCTTTTATATATAAGCTTTTAAATACCAAATTAAAAAATAAATTATAAAAAAGTAAATAATATCGTATCGTATTTAAAAATTTCAATTTAAAATTAATTAATAAAGCTTTTTTTATAATTTAAAAAGTCTGAATTTTTTATAATTTAATTTATTACTTAATCGTTTTATTTAAATATTATAGTAAAAAAAAATATAAATTATTTCTTTTTTTTAAAATTAATTTATTAATTTTTATTTTATTAATATATTTTTTTATATACTATTATATAAACTAGAGGTTTAAAAAGGCTTTTTTTTAAACTTTTTTAAATTTATTGATATTTATTATGGCTTTTATAATTTATAATTCTTTACGTATTTTTATATATATAATTAATTAAAATTTATAATTAAAATATAAAAAGGATTCTTTTATATTTTTACTAATTACGCTATTATATATAAACTAAGCTATTAAAAATAATAATACCTAATGATTTTAATTACAATTTATATAATAATAAAAATATATTTTAAAAATTTAATTAATTTCTTTCGTTTATTTATTAATTTATAAATAGAAAGAAATGAATAATTTATAATTTATACCGAGTTACGAAATAAAAGATTTATAAAACTTAATAATAAATAGATTATTTTTATTAAATCTTTTTTTAAATAAACTGTAATTTATAATAACTATTTTAAAAAAAGTATATATTAATTTTTCAATATTATTTACTTTTTTATATAATATAAAATAAATAAACTTAATAAATCGGTCGATAATAATTAAAATATTATTGTATTATATATTTATTAATAATTTTTCAAACTTTAATAGTTTAAAAATAAAATTTTAAGAAATTAAATATTATATTTTTAATGGTATTAATAATAATTATAGCTCTTTATAAAGCTTATAAAAGCTAATTTTATTTTTTATTATTAATATTATAATTTTTAATAATTTTAGCGATTTTTATTTTTATAATAGATTTATTATAATATTATTAAATCCTTTTTTATATTTTTATAATATTTTAATAATTATATATTTAAATATTATAAATTTTTAAAATAAATTTAAGAATTATTTTCCTAAATAAATTAATATTAACTTTTTTAATTATTATAAAAAGTCTTATAATAAATAAAAATTACTATTATTATCGTATTTAAAAATTACTTATATTTCTTTAAAAATCGTAATTTTATAATTAAATCGTTTATTAAAAGCGTTTATTTTATTATTTTTTAAACCTTTTTAATAAATAATTTAAAATTTAAATTTAGATGAAAATTCGCTATATTTAACTTATTATTTATTTAAAATTTTATTTATTTTAAAATTCGTAAGCTTTTTATAATATATATAAATAATAATTTTATATATAATTTTTTAAAATTATAATTTCTATTTTTTAAAGATTTTAATTATAAATATTAATTTTTATTATAAATTAATTAATTTAATTCTATTTAATAAAATATTTTAAAATAAAATATATAAAAATAAAATATTTTTTATTAATTTTGTTATTTTAAAATAGTTTTTATAATAAAATTTAAATCGTTGATCTCGATTTTAAATAATTTTTTTAAATCCGGAATTATAATTATTAATTTTAAAATAAATAAATTTTTAATTTTATTAAACGTTTTATTATATTTTTTATTTTAAATAAAAATAGTATTTTTCTTTATTAAATTATTAAAATATTTAATAATATTAATATAATTTTTAAAAAATCGTTAATAAAAATTAATAAATTTTAAAAATAATTATACGTTTTCAATATTAATAAATATAAATTAATTTTTAATTACTATTATTTTAAATACTTATATATAAATTTATTTTAATATAATTATATGACTAAAAAACTTTATTTTTTATATATAAAATTTATATTTATTAAATTTAATAAAAAACTTTATATTTTAAAATTTTTAAAATATTATATAAATATATTTTTTATCCGTTTTGAAATTAAAAAAAAATTAAAATATTATTAAAATAAGCGATAAAAAAATTTTAATATACTTTTTAAATATATAATTAATTATTATTTAAAATATAATAAGTATATTAATAAATTAAAAAGGTATAATTAAGTATTTATAAAGGTTTTTATATATTTAAAATACTATTTTTTATTTGTTTTTTTTTAATTTTAATTTAATTAAATACTTTTTTTAAATTTATTTTAAAATATTATTAAACTTTAAATTATATTCTTTTAAATTTTATAATAAATAATGATAAATAATAATTTTTTTAAATAATTTTATTAAATTCTTTATAATTAATTATAAATTTAAATCTTTTTTTATTTCTTTTTAAATACGAAAAGTATTAATACTTTTATAAGAAAAATATAACTTTTTTGAAATTTATTATTAATATACTTATTAAATTCGTTATATTTAAATTAATTTATAAAATATAATAAATATAACTTAAGTTATATCTTTTTTTTTAATCCGATTTTTATATTTTAATTATTATATTTTAATAGGCCTATTTCTTTTTTTAAAATAAAAAGTTTTATATAAATTTAGTATATTTTAAATATAATTTAAAATAAATCTAATTTTTAATTGTTTATATAAAATATAAATATTTTAATAAGTTTTTAGTTTTAATAAAAATAATATATTTAATTTATTTTCGTTTATTAAATATTATATAAAACTTATATAAACCTTTTTTTTTAAATTATTTAATAATTAAATTTATTTATTAAAATTAACCGGTTTTTAATTTATTTATAAATTATATTTTCGTAATTACGACAATTTTAAAATAACGTCGATATTTTTAATTTTTATAATATTATATTTTAATTATTTTAGTTAATTATTAATATATATTATAAAATATATAATTTTTTAATTAATATATTTATTATTATAGTTAACTTATTTTTCTTTATTATTTATAAAATATATAATTTTATTTATCGTATTTATAATAAATTATATTTGTTTACTATTTTTAATAAAATTAAATATTTTTAAATATTATTATCAATAATAACGTTTATATTGTATTTATTTATTTACAATTTAATTTATAAATATTTTTCATTAACGAATATTATAAAGTATAAAAACTTATTTATTTTAACTGTTTTTTATTAATTTTTTATAATTAGCGTATTTAATTTTTTAATATTTTAAAAGTTGAGACCTATTTCTTTTTTAAAAACCGTTCGTATTACGGTTTAGAGCTAAATTTCCTTTTTTTTATATACGGTTACTTAAAAAAAAGAGGGCCGCAAAATTTTTAAAATTTCCTAAAGATTTCCTTTAAAAAAAACGCTTAAAAAAGCTTAAAATTTCTTTAAGATTTCCTTAAGATTTCTTTAAAAAGAATTATAAAGAAATCCTTAAAATTTCCTTTATTTCTTTTAAAGGAAATTATAAGGAAATCTTTAAGATTTTTTAAAAGTTTCTTTTAGAACTTTTATAATATATCTAAGAGATTTCGCTAGGAAATTTTTAAAAAAATTTTAAAAAGGGGTATTAATATATTATTTTATTCTCACCGCATAAAAGCGTATAACAGTTCGTAATTAATTACTAAATCGGGACGCCTTTATGTTTTAATAAATAAATATAATATATTAATAATATTATAAATATCGTTTATTATTTTATTAATAAATTCTCTCTTTTTAAAAAATAATTTATAGTTTTTAAATATTTTAATATTTAATATATTTGTAAAATATATTAATTATATAAATAGTCTTTTACGTCTTTAATAAACTAATTTAATTCTTTTTAAAAGGTTATAGATTTTTATTAATTTAATTACTTATTTCAATTAGCTTCTTTTTAAATAATAAAATTATTTATATTAAATAGTATTTTATAATTAATCTTTAACTAAGCTCGTTGTTAAGTAACGTCGTAAGATTTATTTAAATTATAAAGCGATTATTAGCTTATAAACTATTCGTAATACAATATTTAAATATTATTTAAAAAGGGGTCGTAATCTAATCTTTTAATATTAAATGTTATAAGCGTACTATTAACAGTTTTTTTATTTAAATTCTTAGTCTTTTTAATATTTTTATTAATTATATTATTTAAATCCGGTATAAGTATAAAGGTAGGCTTACGTAAGGCTTTTTTATTAAATATAAAGAAGTTTTATTTTAAACGGAATATATCATTTTTTATTATTATTTTAAATTATTTATTTATTTATTATTATAAGACAATAAGGATTATTTTTATAATTAAATATCGGTAAATATAAGCGTTTATTATATAATAGGCCTTATTTAGTTTTTAATACGTTATTAATAATATTTTTTTAATATTTAAAATCTATAAATTAAATTTATTTCTTTATTAATCTCGTTTTTTAATTAAAAAAGGTCTTTTTTCGTTTTAATTTTTAATCGTTTTTAAAATCGTTATTAAAATAAAGCAAATATTATTTTATATTTATTTATTTAATTAATTAATTAACTTTATAATAACTAATTAATATATAAATATAATTTTTATTATAATCCTTTATTATTAAAAAGCGTTATTCATAATATTAAATTATTTTATTAAATGTTCGTTATATTATAAAAATTGTTTTATTTAAAATCCGTAATTTATAAATTATAATCTCGTTTTTTAATTAAAATAAGTTGTTTTTATTTTTGATTATTATTTTTTTCTTAATTTATTTTTTATTATTATAAGGGTTTATCTTTATTTAAAAAAACTAATAAATTCTATTTTAACTATTTCGTATATTATTAATAACATTTAAATATATTTTTTATTATATCTTCGATAGCTTATAAATATTCAACTATTTTTTATTTATTTATTATAATAAAGGTTTTATTAAAATATTCTTTAAAATATTATTTTAATTATTCTATCTTATTTTAATAAATAAAATAGTTATTATTATAATATATAATTTAAAAAAGTAATTTATAAAATTCTTTTTTAAAATTAATATTAATTTATTTTTTAAAAATAGGTCGTTATTAAATTTATTTAGGCTATTTATAATCCTTAGTTATATATTTTAATTTAGTATAATTATAATATTTAAATTCTTTTTTTTAATAAAATTAATCTTATTTTATTATATTAAAATTCATAAATTCGTTATATTATTTATAAATAATAAATTATTAAATATTCTTATTCTTATTATAACGGTATTTTTAATTAAAATTATATTAAAATTATTATTAATATTTATATTTTAAATTAAATTCTTATCGTCGTTTCTTTTTTTTTTTTTAAAAATAATTCTCGATTTTAATTATGAATTTAATATATTAAAAAAAGGTTTTTAATTTATTAAATTTAATATTTTCGTTTTTAATTTCGATTTTTAATCCTTAATAAAATATAAAACCTTTAATATTATTAATAAAATTAAATTAAATATTAAAATATTTAAAATTAATTAAATAATTTTCTTTTTATTAAACTTATTAAAATTATAATATATCGCGCTCGGTTTATTATTTTTATTTAAATTTTAAAAGAAAAAATTTAGAAATCTTTTTAAACTTTTTAAAATTATAATAAAGATTTGGTATTTTAATAAAATATTTATTAAAAATTTCTTTTTTTAAATATAGTTTTTAAAAAAGTTTAAATAATTTAAAAACTTGTTTTTTTAAAAAACTAATAGTATATATAATTTTTTTTATTTTATTATTAAAATTTTTATAATAAAAGTTTTAAAAGCTTTTGATTTAAATTTAAATTTTTTTAAATTTTTGAAATATTATTAAAAATAATAAATATATTAAATTTAAGTTTTTATTAGTTTTATGAAAGAAGGTAATAATAATATTAATAATTTTTTAAAATATATTAATTTATTTACTTAAGCGTTCGGCTTTTTTAATTTTTATTTTTAAATTATTTATAACTTTATTAAATATTATTTATATTTAAATAATATTTTCGTTATTTTTTTTAAAACGACTTTTTATTTTAAAATAGATTTTTAAAATAAAATTAATTTCCTTATTAAAGTTTTCAATATTTTTATTTTTTTATTTAAAGTTTTAAAAAGAATAGGCTTGTTTTTAATAAAATTAAATATAAAAGTTAATAAAATTGTTTTAAAAATATTATTTATATTTATTAATTGATTTTTATAAAATCGATTTATTAAATAAAAATAATTAAAATATTATGACTAATTAATTATAATAAAGTTTATGTTAAAAAAAATCGGGGCTAAAATATTTATAAATAATAATCGTTATATAAATAGTTTTAAAAAAACTATTATTTTTAAATCGTAAGGTAAATAAGGCTTTAATAATTAATTATAATTTTATTAAATAAGTTTTTAATAAAGATAGCTAAAAATAATTATAAAATTTAATACGAAATTAATTATAAAAAAAATTAAAAAAGTCTTTTTTTAAACTTAGCTAAAGCTATCCTATATATAAATCTTAATTATAAATATATTTTTTATAATATTTTATTTATTATTACTTAACTATTTATTAAATAATTGTTAATTTTATATTTTTATAATCTTTTATTTTATTTATTTATAAACGTTTATTATTTATTTTATTATACGATCGTAGTTACGTAATTTATTTATAGTTTTTTTATTTTAAAAAGAGCCGTTTAAGTTTTTATTATTATATATATAATATATTTTAAAATATTCTAATAATATTTTTAAGCTTATTTAATAAGTTATTAATATTAATAAAAAATCAACGACCGCCCTTTTTTAATAATATAAGCTAAACTATTATTAATAAAAAATATAAAGTTTTTAAATAAACTTATTATTTTTATACTTACCTCCGTAATAAAACTTTTTTTTGAATTTATTATCTTTTTAAATTATAGTTTTTTATTATATTTAATTTAAGAAATCCTTTTTCTTTTTTAAGTATTATTTTAAACTTATTAATTTTAAATAGCCTAAAACTTATTATAAAAGCCCTTTTTAACTAGTTTAATATATTTATAAAAGTAAATAGATTCGATATTATAAAATAACATAAATATACCTTTTATATAAGTTAGTTTATACGATACTCGTTTTAATATAATTGATTTAATAAACCCGGTTTTTTAAAAAAAATAAATATTTAATAATAAAAGTTTTAAATATACGGCTATTAATAGTAAATACTTATAAAAATATAAAAAGAAAATTAATTTTTATATTACTTATTAAACCCTTATTATAATTAATCTAATTATTAATTAAATTTTAAAATATTTATTTACTTTTCATATCGAAAGCTTACTTAACTTATTAAAAATTCTATTAAAAATATAAGCCGTCGTATTAATATTTAAATACGTAACGTCCGTATTATTATATAAAAATAATTCCCGAATTCTATATTTACTTAGCGTAATAACTATAATATTAAAATATATTGAAATTAAGAAAAACTAAATAATTATTTATTAACAGCCGTATTGATTAAATTATTTAATAAATAATAAATTCTTTATATTATTAAATAAATTAATAACGAGCCGGACCGCTTTATTAAACTTATTTAAACTTTTCTTTATTATTTTTAAATATAAAAACGATTTTTAAAAATAATTAACTTTAATAATTTTTATATTACTAATTATTTTAAGCTTTTATTGTTCTAAATAACTAAATAGACGTACTTTGAATTTATTTATAATATAGTATTTAATCTTATTGATAATAAAAAGTTAAAAAACGTCTAATTTCTTTTTAAAAATATAAAATAAATAGTGAGATAATATTTAATTCGTTGCTTTATAATTATTATTATAAATTATAATAAATAAATAAAAACTATATTTAATAAAGAGTTTTTAAATACTTAGTAATAGCTTTATATTTATTATATTAATTTTAACGTTATATTTAAAACTAAATAAAAATAAATTAAAACCGGCGGTAATAATAATAATAATAATAAGTTTAATAAAAAGGATTTTTATTTAATAATATAAATAATAATAAAGCTTAGCGAAAAAGACTACGCTTATATTAATACGATAATAAATTAAACTATTTTATATACTTACCGTAGGGTATTTATTATATAAAAACTTATTATTTTTATTAAAATAAAGTAATCTTTTAAAAAATATATAAAAAAAGCTTTATAATAAATTCGAGGATTAATACCTAATTTTATAATATTTATATTAAATATATCTATTTATAAAAGTATAATAAGTTCGTTATTTTATTTCATAATATTAAAATTTTAATATTCGTATTATTTTTAATATTAAATTAAATAATAATAATATTAAAAGCTATTTTTAACGGTTTTAATTATTTATATCAGCTTATTAACGTTATATAGGATATAATTAGTAATTACAAGCTATATCTTTACTAAACTTATATAAAAAATAAGGTGTTTATTAGCTAGGATTATCTCGGCCTTTATTTAAAATACTTTAATAAATTTCGAATTATAATTTTATTAAAATATTTTAAATTAATGATTAAATAATATCGGTTTATATATAAAAAAATACTTTTTAAAAAAAGGCCGGTTTTATCTTTTATTAGAGAATATAATAATTATTATTTTATATTAGTTAAGTTAAATATTATTAAAGTGGTAAATACGTTTACCTTTTTATTTGCTTTATTTAACAATATTATTTAAGCAAACTATATATTATATTAATCTACGAAAAATGTAGATTAATATAGATATTGATTATGTAAGCAAAACTGCTTACATAAGCTTACGTAAGTGATTAAACGTATTAGAAATCACTGGAACGCTCGGGAGCTTTCTTTCTATAGGATTACGCACTACGATTACGTAATCACTTACAAATACGCTTATTAATTTAATCTTTATTAATAAGCTATAGAATATTCTAGTAAGAGGTTTTTATGTCTATATAAAGGCGTAGTTTTACCTACTTAGACCTTTCTTTAAGTAAGCAAGTCCTTATATAGTAATTTAACTATATTACTCTCTTTACTCCTAAAGACTTCAGTTATTTACGCATTACTACCCCTTTATTTATATATTTTTGCTTTTATATGAATATTATATATTCTTATCTCTTTATAAGGATATGTTCATCTTCCACCTCTTAAAGCTACCGTGCAAGAAATATCCCGCATTATTATAAAATATTTTTAAAAATAATAAAATCGTCGACTTTTAATAAATAAAAGGTTTATTTATAATAACGGCTTTAAATAATATCTTTTTTTAATTTTTACCGTCGGATTTTAAATTTAAAAATCATAACGTTTTTTTATAATAGATTAAAAAATATAGTATAATAAGCTTTTATAAAGCTTATACTATTTTAATAAAGTTAATAATTTTAATATTAAATTATTATAATATAAAATAGTTAAAGCTTAACCGGCCGTAAACGAGGCCGCCCGCCGAGAAGCCGTAATAAATTATTATTAATTAAAAGCTTATAAAGGGCCGGCTATTTAACTTTTAATTAAGCTTTAAACAAATTTTTATAATAAATAAAAAATTGATTTAATATTTTTAATAAAAAAAGATAATAAAAAGTTATATAAAAAAAAAGCCGTTAGAATTTAATATTTAAAAGCGGTAAAATAAATAAAAAATAACATTAAATAACGGCGAATAAACAAATTTATAACTATATTATTTTATTTATTATTTAAATAATTTATTATAAGTTAACGCTATAGTTAAAGCAAAAGTAATTATTTATTTATTTTTTTATTATTTTTAAAGATTTTATAAATATTTTATAAAAAATAACTTAGGGTATATATTATTTGATAAGAGTTTTAAAATTATTAAATTATCGAAATGTTATTATAAGTATCTTTACCGCTTTTATAAGAATATATTATAATTTTAAATTAATTAAGATAGTAAATATATATACCGCTATAAGGTGTATACTTTTATATTAATTTTATATACTGTTATATTAATTCTTTTAATCTTTAATTAAACTCGTCGTCGAGCGACGTTATGAAGGTTATTAAAATTATAAAATAATTATTAATTTATAAACTATTCCTAACTTAATACCTATATATTGTTTAAAAAAAGGTTATAATTTAATCCCTCGATATTAAATTCTATAAATATATTATTAATGATTTGTTTATTTAAATTATTTAGTTTTATAATCTTTTAAAATATAAAAAAGTTTTATTTTAAATAGAATATATCTTCTTTTATTATTATTTTAAACTATTTATCTATTCGCTATTATAAAATAACAAAAACTATTTTTATAATTAAATATTAAAACATATAAGTATTTACTATATAATAAGCCTCGCTTAGTTTTTTAATACATTATTAATAACGCTTTTTTAATATCTAAGGTTTATAAATTAAATTTACTTTTTTATTAATTTCGTCCTTTAATTAAAAAAGGTTTTTTTTTACTTTAGCTTTTAATCGATTTTAAAATCGTTATTAAAATAAAATAAATATTATTTTTATAACTAATCGTTTATTTAATCGACTAACTCTATAATAACTAATTAATATATAAATATAATCTTTATTATAATTTTTTATTATTAAAAAGCGCTATTTATAATATTAAATTATTTTTTTAAATACTTCTTATATTATATAAATATTTTTATTTAAAATTTATATTTTACGAATTAAAATCTCTTTTTTTGATTAAAATAAATCGTTTTTAATTTTAATTATTATTTATTTCTTAATTTATTTTTATTATTTTAAAAATTTTATACTTATTTAAAAAAATTAATAAATTATATTTTAACTATTTTATATATTATCGATAATATTTAAATATATTCTTTATTATAGTTTTCGATAATTTTAAAATATTAAACTATCTTTTATTTATTTATTATACTAAAGGTTTTATTAAAAGGTTTTTTAAAATATTATTTTTATTATTTTTTATTATTTTATTACGATTTAATATATATAATAAGACTAAGGACTCGCTTTATAGGCTTATAACAGCTATTATATTATATATAATATAAAATATAAAAATATATATATTATTTTTATAGAACGGAAGAATTATAAATAAATTATATAATAATAAAATAAAAAACTTTATATATTTAATAACGTATATACATAGCGAGTCGCCCATCATAACGAGTCGCTTACTTTCTTTTTTTTTTATACTTTTTATTTTAATAATTATTTTTCTTTACAAACAATTTTAGATTTTTTTTTAAATAAAATTCGTATTATTTTTATATTTTAAATTATTAAAAAAAACCTAAATTTATTTATACGAAAAATAGCTTTTATTTATAATATTTCAAAAATAATACTTCGCGACCAATACGTTAACTTATTATTTTAATATAAAGCTTATACGAATTTAAAAAAAATAATTTCTTTAGAAAAAACCGTAATTTTTAAATGAGTTATTAACTTAATTAATTAAGGATTTTTATTACGATTTAATAATATATAAAATATAATTAATTACCTTTTTAATAAACGCGACAAGATACGTATTGAACTGCGATAAGTAAAGAATTTTATATAACGTTAATTATAATTAAAAACGCGTTTTCGATATAAAATTAATTATTAAAAGGTATTAACTAAGGATCTTATAATTATCTAAACTTAGTTTATTTTTATATAAAATACGATTACGAAGTACGGAATATATAATTATAATATTTATAATTTTAATAAGACGGGCTTTTTAATAGGAATATTTTTATACGTAAAGGTTATTATAACTTTTAATTATTATAAAAGGCCTTATATAAAATAACTTAATAATTAAGAATAAGTTTTTATTATTTAAAGTATATATATAGATAGTTAGGCGCTACTTTTATACGTTATTGTAAAAAATAAATATTATTTCTTTTCGTAATATATTAATAACTAATTCCCTTTTAAATAACGTATTTACTTTAATAAAAATAAATAAATTATAAATAAAATCGGTTTAAATTAGCTAAAGTATTTTAAAAAATATATAAAGTCTTATATAAAAAGTATTAAAGGACTCTTAATTTTTGATAGTTATAATAATTATAAATTAATTAAATTCAATAATTATTATAAAGAACGTAATATTATCGCTTTTTATATACCTTTTTATTTATTATATAAGCTTTAGCTTTTTAATATTAATTATTTTAGCTTATTAAAGGCTTTATATAATAAAAAAATTAAGAAGATAATACGGATATAAATTATATATATTATTAAAAACAATTTCTTTCCTATTTTTAAAATAGCTTTTTTTATTTTAATAAATAAAGAAAACGTACGAGCTAGTTTTAAATAGGCTATAATTATATTTTTTAATTTAAAAATAGTTATTTCCCGCCTAGATTTTAAATTAAAAACGCTAATATTATCTAACTTATATTTAAATAGCTAGGGCTTTTAGGACTTAAAAATATTAATTATAATATATAACGCCGTATAAAACTTTATTTTATTTAAAAAACGGATTTATAATTATTAATATAGCTTACTAATATATTTATATAAAGTTATTAATTTATAAATTAAAAGTATTAATAAGTTAATATATAAATTAGTTTTTATTAAAATTAAATACCGTAGGCTTTATATAATAAATAAGATATTAAATAAGTACTAGAGGGTTAAAAAAATATAATTACGTTTTAAAAGCTTATTTAATACTATTAAGGCCGAAATAATCCGAATAAAAAAAGGGGTTATTAATATTAAAAACGAAAATATATATTAAAAAAGTATTTATATAGAAAGGGTTAAATTACATAAATGGTAATATAATAATTATGGAAAAACTAAATATAATATATAAATATATTAAATAGTTTAGGAAACTTTTAAAAAAGAGGTTAATAAGTAGTTTTAATTAATTTCGTACGATATAACTTAATTAACTTATATAAATAGTAGGAGGGTATTTAAAAATGGGCGACTTGTTATAATAAGCGACTCGTTATATATATACGTTATATAAAGTCCGCTTTTTAATTAAATAAATCTTGTATTTTAAGAATATAGGTATTATTAAGTAAATATATAGATAAAAGATATATTTATAATTAAGACTTATATATAAAATAGCTACGAGCTAAGCTTAAGAATAGACTTTTATAACTTTTTTAATAATTAATTATATATTAAATTTTACAATTACTTTTAGTTATTTTTATTAAAAACCTTTTTAATAAGACTATAATTAATTATTAAAACTTTCTTATTTTATAATTTATAATTAATAATAAATATTATTTATAAATATTATAGCCCCGAATTTTATTAATATAAACCTTATTAATATTAGTTAGCCGTAATATTTTAATTACTTTTATTTAATAAGTCGACTTTATAAAACTTATTAAATAATAAAAACGATATTTATTTAATTCTTTTTTATTAAAAGTAAAAAACCTTAGGTTTTAGACGCCGAACTCGTTTAAATTAAAAAAGATTTAAAAATACTTAATATTAAATATAATTTTAATAAAGACGTGGTTTATAATAAAATAATATATACTTAAATACGCTGCGTTGTTAATTAAAATATTTAATATAATAAAGATTTAATAAACCCCTTTAATATTATTATTATTTAATTAACAAAAGCTTAAGTTAAAAATAATTACAATATTATTTATATATAAAAACTATTTAATATTACGTTTAAAAAATTCAATATTAAACGTAAAAAGACTTTAAAACTTATTAAATAAATAAATACGTTTTAAAATACCGTTAATATTATTATTACTTTTTTTATTAAAAAAAAATAAAAATTTAAATTTAATATACTTTTTATTTTTTATAATATTTTTAAAACTTTGAAAAGATTTTAAATTTAAATTAAAAACTTTAAAACTTTTATTAAAAAGATTTTAATAATAAAATTTAAAAAGTTATATATTTTATTAATCTTTTTAAAAAATGAGTTTTTAAATAGTTTAAACCTTTTTAAAAGAAATATTTTAAAAAGAAAACTTTTAATAAATATTTATTACGACCTAACACGTATTACTAAACTAAGGCCCTGCCCTATAGGACCTACAACGGCTACTATACTATATATATAATAATAAAAACCTAAACGGCTCCCTTCGAAATAAAAAAACTATAAATAAATTATATAATTACGATCGTATAATAAAATAAAAAATAAACGTTTATAAATAAATAAAATAAACGATTATAAAAATATAAAATAAACGACTATTTGGTAAACGGTCGAATAATAATAAATAAGATATTATAAAAAATATATTTATAATTAGAATTTATATATAGGATAGCCTAAGCCGGGCTTAAAGATAAGACTTTTATAATTTCTTTAGTAATTAATTTTATATTAAATTTAACGATCGCTTTTAGCTATTTTTATTAAAAACTTCATTAATAAAACTATAATTAATTACTAAAGCCTTTTTATTTAACAACTTATAAATAATAGCTTTTTTAAAGCTATTTTAATAATAATTACTATTTATAAATATTATAGCCCCGACTTTTACTAATATAAACCTTATTATAACTAATTAGCCGTAATATTTTAATTACTCCTATTTAATAAGTCAATTTTACAAAGCTAATTAAATAATACGAACGATATTTTTTAAAATAACCTTATTAACCTCCTCGTTTAAAGGAAAAGAGCCTACTCCCCCTCGGTATTTAAACTAAAAAATAAAAAAATATTAAGGATTTTAATAAGGAAATCGATTTTACTTTAGAAATCTATTTTAAAATAAAAAATCGTTCTAAAAAAAACGATAAAAATATTGCCTAAATATAAGTAATAATTAATAAAATTATAAATAATTTAAAAAGAAAAACTAAAAAAGCCGAGAATTTAACTAAATAAATTAATATATTTTAAAAAGCCGTTAATATTATTATTACCTCTCTTAATAAAAAACAATAAAAACTTAAGTTTAACGTACCCATTACTTTTAATAATACCCCTAGAACTTTAAAAAGATTTTTAATTTAAATTAAAAACTTTTAGAATTTTTATTAAAAAAATTTTAGTAATAAAATTAAAAGAGTTATATATACTACTAGCTTCTTTAAAAAACGAGCTTTTAAATAATTTAAATTTTTTTAAAAAGAGTATTTTAAAAAAGAAATTTTTAATAAATATTTTACCGAAGTACGAGATATTTATTATAATTTTAAAAAGTTTAAAAAAGCTTTTAAATTATTTTTTTAAAATTTAAATGAGAAACGATAAGCTAAGCGCGATATATTATAATTTTAATAAACTAAATTAATAAAAAATTATTTAGCTAAGTTTAAACGTTTTAATATTTAACTTAACCTTATTAATAATATTAAAATTTTTATATTTTATTAAAAATTAAAAAATAAAGTTAAAAACGAAATCCTTAAATTTAATAAGTTAAAAGACTTTTTTTAATATATTAAGCTCGCGATTAAAATTAATAACCGTTTTTATAAAAAAAAAAAAAAAAAAAAAAAAAAAAAAAAAAAAAAAAAAAATAAAAAAAAAAAAAAAAAAAATAAAAAAAAAAAAAAAAAAAAAAAAAAAAAAAATAACGATAAGAACTTAACTTAAGACGTAAATATTAATAGTAACCTTAATATAACTTTAATTAAAAACACCGCTATAATAAAAATAATAATCCTTAATAATCTACCGTTTATAAATAATATAACGGATTTATAAACTTTAATATAGCGAAACGAAACTAATCCCGTTAAAAAAAAAAATTTAAATATTATAACTATAATAAATTAAAATATATAACTAAAGATTATAAATAGCCTAAATAAATTTAATAACGACCTATCCTTAAAAGATAAATTAATATTATTTTTAAAAAAGTATTTTATAAATTACTCTCTTAAACCGTATATTACGAAAATAATTACCTTATTTACTAAGATAATAAAAAATAATTAAAATAATACCTTAAGAAACCCTTTAATAAAACCTTTATTATAATAAATAAATAAAAAATAGTTTAGAATTTTAAGATTATCGAAAACTATAATAAAAAATATATCTAAATATTATCGATAATATATAAAATAGTGAAGGTATAACTTATTAATTTCCTTAATTAAACGGTAACCCTTTATAATAATAAAAAATAAATTAAAAAAAAAGATAGTAATTAAAATTAAAAACGACTTATTTCGGTTAAAAAATAAGATTTTAGCTCGTAAAGTACGG
Source organism: Colletotrichum orchidophilum (assembly GCF_001831195.1). Lineage (NCBI taxonomy): Eukaryota > Fungi > Ascomycota > Sordariomycetes > Glomerellales > Glomerellaceae > Colletotrichum > Colletotrichum orchidophilum. The sequence goes on from NW_019173055.1 coordinate 183,441, forward strand.
ATTTTAAATAAATTTATTTATAAAATACGACGAATACTTAATAAAATAATTTAATATTATAAATAACGCTTTTTAATAATAAAAGATTATAATAAAAACTATATCCATATCTTAATTAATTATTATAAAGCCGGCCGATTATTAAAAAAAAAGCAATTAAATATAAAAATAATACTCGCCTTATTTTAATAACGATTTTAAAAACGATTAAAAATTAAAACAAAAAAAGACCTCCTTAGCTAAAAAATAAAATCGATAAAAATATAAATTTAATTTATAAACTTTAAATATTAAAAAAACGTTATTAATAATATATTAAAAACTAAGCGAGGCCTATTATACGGTAAACGCTTATATTTCTTAATATTTAATTATAAAAATAGTCCTTATTATTTTATAATAAAAAATAAATAAATAGCTCGAAGTAATAATAAAAAACGATATATTTTAATTAAAATAAAACTTTTTTATATTTAAAAAAAGCGCTAAACCGGATAATTTAAGTAAAAAGATTACCGACAATATATTTATAAAATTTAATATCGAGGGACTAAATTACGACCCCTTTTTAAATAATATTAATATATTAAATTACAAATAGTTAATAAGCTAATAATTACTTTATAATTTAAAGGAACTTTATAACGTCGCTCGACGACGTACTTAATTAAAAATCGATTATAAAATATTACTTAATATCGACGATTTTATTATTAAAAAAAAAGCCGATTTAAATAAGTAGTTAAAATAATAAAAATCTATAAGCTTTTAAAAAGAATTAAATTAACTTATTAAGGATTTAAAAAACTACCTATATAACTAATATATTTTAAATATATAATATAATATTAAAGTATTTAAAAATTATAAATTATTTCTTAAGGGGAAAGAACTTATTAATAAAAAAATAAACCATATTTACGATATTATTAATATATTATATTTACTTATTAAAAAATAAAAGCGTTTTAATTTAATACTTAATTATAAACGGCTTATAAAAAAAAACGGGTACTAGCTTTTAAGATATTAAAAAACTAAATACGTTAATTATAAAAGAATAACTAAAAGCGGCTAAAATAAATAAATTTTTATATTTTATAATACTCCTTAATAAGGAATATTTATAATTTAAATTTTAAATAAACGGATACGATATAAATATTATTATTAATAGCGGCGCTTAAAAAATCTTTATTTTATTAAAAATAGTAAATAAATATAAATTATTATAAATATAAAAAACGAATTTATATATTTTATAAATAGTAAAAAAAAAGAAAATTAATTATAATAACGGATATATTAATTAAGAGACTATATACTTTACGATATATATTAATAATTAACTAAAATAATTAAAATACGATATTATAGAGATCGGAAATATTAATTATATTTTAAGAATTTCGTAATTACGAAAGTATAATTTATAAATAAATTAAAAAACCGGTTAATTTTATTAAATAAACTTAGTTATTAAACGATTTAAAGAAAAAAGTTTAAACGAGTCTTACGTAATACTTAATAAACGAAAATAAATTAAATATATTATTTTTATTAAAACGATAAAACTTATTAAAATAATCGTACTTAATATAAATAATTAAAAATCGGGCCTATTTTAAATTATATTTAAAAAGTATCGGATTTATATAAAACTATTCGCCTTAAAAAAAAAATAAGATTATTAAAATATAATAGTTAAGATATAAAAATCGAATTAAAAAAAAAGATATAGCCTAAGTTCTATTTACTATATTTTATAAATTAACTCGAACGCAACGAACTTAATAAATATATTAATAATAGACTTAAGAAAAGTTATGTTAAATTATTATCCTCTTTAATAAGAATATTAATTTTTTTATATTTAAGAAAAGTAAAAAGAAACTTAGATATTACGACTTAATACGTATTACTAAACTAAGGCCCTGCCCTACAGAACCTACGGCGGCTACTATATTATATATATAATAATAAAAACTTAAATAACTCTTTTTAAAATAAAAAAATTATAAATAAATTACGTAACCACGATTTTATAATAAAATAAAAAACGAACGTTTATAAATAAATAAAACGAATAATTATGAAAATATAAAACGAACGACTGTTTAATAAACTATTAAATAATAATAAATAAGATATTATAAAAAATATATTTATAATTAAGATTTATATATAGGATAGCCCGAACTAAGTTTAAAGATAGATTTTTATAGCTTCTTTAATAATTAAGTCTTATATTAAATCTAACGATTATTTTTAATTATCTTTATTAAGAACTTTATTAATAAAACTACGATTAATTATCGAAGCTTTTTTATTTAATAACTTATAAATAATAGCTTTTTTAAAACTATTTTAATAACGAGTATTATTTACGAATATCGTAGCCCCGATTTTTATTAATATAACCCTTATTATAATTAATTAACCATAATATTATATTTATAATCGATTATAAAAAACTTAATAAAATTATTAAAAAGAATTATTATTTATTACCCTTTATTATAAAACTTAAGGAAATATTATATAAAGCTTAATAGTTTACCGTAATAAACTTTAAAAAAGTATTTAATTAAATTAAAATTAAAAAAAAGATAAATAAAAAACGGTATTTTAAACTTATAAAAGATTTTATAAATATTTAATTATATTTTTTAAACTTATTAATATATTTATTATATTTTAAATAATAATTAATTATATATTTAAAAAATACGTCGATATTTTTATAATTATTTATTTCGACGATATTTTTATTTTTTTTTTTTAATTTCGAAACGTATAAGAAATACGTTTATATAATATTTTAAAGATTTTAAAACGTAAAGCTTTTCGTTAAGCTTAATAAATACGAATTTTATATATAAAAAATAGATTTCTTTAATTATATAATTATGTTAAAATAAATTTATATATAAATATTTAAAATAAAAGTAATTAAAGACTAGCTTATACTTATTAATTTTAAAAATATATAATTATTTTTAAGATTCGTTAACTTTTATTAACGATTTTTTAAAAACTATGTTAATATTATTAAATTTTTTAATATTTTAATAAAAAAAAATATAACTTTTATTTAAAATAAAAAATATAAAAAAGCTTTTAATAAAGTTAAGGATTTAGTTATTTTAGAATTAATAATTATAATTCCGGATTTAAAAAAGCTATTTAAAATCGAGACCGACGCTTTAGATTTTATTATAAGAGCTATTTTAAAATAATAAGACTAATAAAAAATATTTTATTTTTATATATTCTATTTTAAAATATTTTATAAAATAGAATTAAATTAATAAATTTATAATAAGAAATTAATAATTATAATCGAAGTTTTTAAAAAATAAAAATTATAATTTTTAAAAACTAAATATAAAGTTATTATTTATATAAATTATAAAAACTTTACGAATTTTATAATAAATAAAAATCTAAATAAATAATAAATTAAATAAAATAAATTCTTATTTAAGTTTAATTTTTAAATTATCTATCGAAAAGGTTTAAAAAATAATAAAATAAACGCTTTTAATAAACGACCTAATTACGAAATTACGGTCTTTAAAAAAATATAAGTAATCTTTAAGTATAACGATAATAATAATTTTATATTTATTATAAAACTCCTTATAATAACTAAAAAAGTTAATACTAGCTTAGTTAAAAAAATAACTCTTAAGCTTATTATAAAAGTTTATAATACTTAAGTATACGGTTATTAAAATATTATAAAAATATAAAAACGAATTCGTTAATATTATAATAAATCCGTTATAAAAATAAAAGTCGCTAAAACTATTAGAAACTACGATATTTATAAAAAAAATAAAAATAGACCTTATAAGCTTTATAAAAAGCTATAATAATTATTAATGCTATTAAAAGTATAGTATTTAATTTTTTAAGATTTTATTATTAAATTATTAAAATTTAAAAAAACTATTTATAAATATATAATATAATAGTATCTTAATTATCGTCGACTAACTTACTAAGTTTATTTATTTTTTATTACATAAAAAAGTAAATAATATTAAAGAATTAATATATACCTTTTTTAAAATAATTATTATTAACTACGGTTTACTAAAAGAAATTATTTTTAATAAAAATAAGTTATTTACCGTTAAGTTTTAAAGATTTTTAATTTTATAACTCGGTATAAATTATAAACTATCGATTTCTTTTTATTTATAAACCGATAGATAAATAAAAAAAATTAATTAAATTTTTAAAATATACCTCCGTTATTATATAAATTACGACTAAAATAATTAAATAGTATTATTATATTACGGCTAACTAGTCGTAATAAGGTTTATATTATTAAAAGTCGGGGCTACGATATTTATAAATAGTACTTATCGTTAAAATAGCTTTAAAAAAGCTATTATTTATAAATTATTAAATAAAAAGGCTTCGGTAATTAATTATAGTCTTATTTATAAAATCCTTAATAAAAATAGTTAAAAATAATTATTATATTTAATATAAAAATTAATTATTAAAGAAGTTATAGAAGTTTATTTTTAAGCCTAGCTCGGGCTATTTTATATATAAGTTTTAATTATAAATATATCCTTTATAATATTTTATTTATTATTATTTAAAAATTTAATAAACGGTCGTTTATTTTATATTTTTATAATCGTCCGTTTCATTTATTTATAAACGTCTATTTTTTATTTTATTATAAAATCGTAATTATATAACTTATTTATAATTTTTTCGTTTTAAAAGGAGCTATTTAAATTCTTATTATTATATATATAATATATTAATCGCTGTAAGTTTTATAAAATAAAACCTTAGTTTAATAATACGTATTAAGTTATAATATTAACTTTTTTTTTTAAAAGTCTAATCCCTAAATTTATAAATAGGTCGTTTATTTTTAAATTAAGGAATCGTTAAGTATTTTTATTAAAATATATTAATATTATATTAAATCGAATTAAAAAATCGAAATTATAAATAATTATATTTCGTCGCCGTTTATTACGTATTATTCGTTTTTTTAATAAAAATATAGAAATAATATTATATTTAAATTATCGTTTTTAAAGTATTTATTATTTAATTTTTTTTAATTTTAATATTTACGGAATATATTATTATTTAAATATTTCGTATAATATTTTTATTAATATTATTTATATTTATAAATCTTTTAAGGACTATTTTTTATAAATCTTAATTAATAAGTATAATAAATCGTTTAATAATAAAGTTTGTTAAAATGGTAAATACGTTTACCTCTTTATTTGCCTTATTTAACAATATTATGTAAGCAAACTATATATCATATTAATCTACGGAAAATGTAGATTAATATAGATATTGATTATGTAAGCAAAACTGCTTACATA